>NW_022986320.1:32313-123614 GCF_902500255.1 Thalassophryne amazonica | reverse complement strand
AGAGGGCTGAACGAGATCACGGTTCGCAACCGATACCCGTTACCTCTGTTGGATTCAGTGTTCATGCCCCTGCATGGAGCCCAAATTTTCACTAAATTGGATCTTAGAAACGTGTAGCACCTGGTTCGGATCCGGAAGGGAGACGAATGGAAGACAGCATTCAACACCCCGTTAGGTCATTTTGAGTACCTGGTCATGCCGTTCGGCCTCACAAACGCCCCTGCGACGTTCCAAGCTTTGGTAAATGACGTCTTGCGGGACTTCCTGCATCGGTTCGTCTTCGTATATCTGGACGATATACTCATCTTTTCCCCGGACCCTGAGACCCATGTCCAGCATGTACGTCAGGTCCTACAGCGGTTGTTGGAGAACCGGCTGTTTGTGTAGGGCGAGAAATGCGAGTTCCACCGCACTTCTTTGTCCTTCCTGGGGTTCATCATCTCCTCCAACTCCGTCGCCCCTGATCCGGCTAAGGTTGCGGCGGTGAGAGATTGGCCCCAACCAACAAGCCGCAGGAAACTACAGGAGTTCCTAGGCTTTGCAAATTTCTACAGGAGGTTCATTAAAGGTTACAGTCAGGTAGTTAGCCCCCTGACTGCCCTGACCTCCACCAAGGTCCCCTTCGCCTGGTCGGATCGGTGCGAAGCCGCGTTCCAGGAGTTGAAACGCCGGTTCTCGACTGCACCAGTTCTGGTGCAGCCTGATCCTGATCGCCAGTACATAGTAGAAGTGGACGCCTCTGACTCAGGGATAGGAGCCGTGCTGTCCCAGAGCGTGGAGGCTGATAAGGTTCTCCATCCTTGTGCCTTTTATTCCCGGAGGTTCACCCCCGCTGAACGGAACTATGACGTCGGCAATCGGGAACTTCTTGCGGTGAAGGAGGCTCTTAAAGAGTGGAGACACCTGCTGGAGGGGGGCATCGTTGCCCTTCACGGTTTTCACGGACCATCGGAACCTGGAGTACATCCGGACCGCCAAGCGGCTGAACCCCAGGCAAGCCCGCTGGTCTCTGTTCTTCGGGCGCTTTGACTTCCAGATCACGTATCGCCCCGGGACCAAGAACCAAAAACCAGATGCATTGTCCCGGGTGCACGAAGAAGAAGCCAAAGCGGGGCTGTCGAACCCCACCGAGACCATCATCCCCGAGTCCACTGTCGTGGCCACCCTCACCTGGGACGTGGAGAAGACCGTCCGGGAGGCCCTGACAAGGAGCCCGGACCCGGGGACTGGCCCCAAGAACCGACTGTACGTCCCACCAGAGGCAAGAGCTGCCGTATTGGACTTCTGTCACGGGTCCAAGCTGTCCTGTCATCCCGGAGTGCGTAGGACCGTGGCAGTAGTCCAGCAGCGCTTCTGGTGGGCGTCCCTGGAAACCGATGTCCGGGACTACGTCCAGGCCTGTACCATCTGCGCCAGGGGCAAGGCAGACCATCGGAGGACGACGGGCCTCCTCCAACCCCTGCCAGTGCCTCATCGCCCCTGGTCTCACATCGGCCTGGATTTCATCACGAGCCTCCCGCCGTCCCAGGGCAACACCGTGATTCTCACGATAGTGGACCAGTTCTCCAAGGCGGCCCACTTCGTGGCCCTCCCGAAGCTCCCGACGGCCCAGGAGACGGCAGACCTCCTGGTCCACCACGTCATGCGGCTGCATGGGATACCATCGGACGTTGTATCAGATTGTGGTCCCCAGTTCTCTTCACAGGTGTGGAAGAGTTTCTGCAAGGAGCTGGGGGCCACCGTGAGTCTCTCGTCCGGGTACCACCCCCAGACCAACGGCCAGGCAGAGCGGGCCAACCAGGAGTTGGAGCAGGCCCTTCGGTGTGTCACCTCCGTGCATCCGGCGGCCTGGAGTCACCATCTGGCCTGGATCGAGTATGCCCACAACAGCCAAGTTTCGTCTGCTACCGGCCTCTCCCCTTTTGAGGCATGTTTGGGGTACCAGCCCCCATTGTTCCCGCTGGTGGAGGGAGAGATCAGTGTGCCCTCGGTCCAGGCCCACCTCAGGAGGTGCCGCCGGGTGTGGCAGGCCGCCCGCTCTGCCCTGTTAAAGGCCCGGACGAGGGCCAAGGCCCATGCGGACCACCGGCGTTCCCCGGCCCCCACATACCAGCCCGGGCAGGAGGTGTGGCTCTCGACCAAGGACATCCCTTTGTGTGTCGACTACCCAAAGTTGAAAGACAGATTCATTGGACCCTTTAAGATCCTCAAGATCATCAACCCGGCCGCAGTGAAGCTTCAACTCCCGGCTTCACTGCGGATTCACCCTGTCTTTCATGTTTCCCGTCTCAAACCACACCGCACCTCGCACCTCTGTACTCCGGGACCTACGCCGCCTCCTGCCCGGCTCATTGACGGGGAGCCTGCCTGGACAGTCCGCAGGCTCCTGGACGTCCGTCGTAAGGGCCGGGGTTTCCAATATCTGGTGGACTGGGAGGGGTATGGACCTGAAGAACGCTCCTGGGTGAAGAGGAGCTTCATCCTGGACCCGGCCCTCCTGGCCGAGTTCTACGCAAGACATCCGGACAAGCCTGGTCGGACGCCAGGAGGCGCCCGTTGAGGGGGGGGTCATGTTGTGTGGGCCGCTGAAGAGGAGGTACTGCTGGCCCACCACCACCAGAGGGTGCCCTGCTTGGAGTGCGGGCTCCAAGCACGAGAGGGCGCCAGACCCAGAAGAAGTGACAGCTGTCACTCATCCTCTGCACCAGCTGTCACTCGTTCATCATCACCACCATAAAAGCCGGACTGCAACTCCACCTCCCCGCCGAGAAATCGACTACCATTACCAAGGTAATTTCTCTGTGAACTTAAGACTGTGTATCTGTCTAAACTCTTCTTTGCAGCCGTTTTCCTGTCGGTGAGACTCGTCTGTGGAGGTGGCGTTTGAGGTGTTCAGCGATGGCTTCGCAACACCTCCCACCCAGATAAGTGCTCAAACAGGAGCTGCACGAGTGTGTGCTTGGAGGTGGAGGCGCTTCCTCCCTCATTAACTGTGGATTTACTGAGTGTGCGGATTCACACTCACTCATCATATTTCTGCTTTCTGCCAGCAGTACCAGGGTCAACAGCCGATGACAGAGGCCACCTGGGGACTCGGGACTTGGCAGCTCCGGTGTTCTTCAGACCGTTGGTGGTGGAAGCCGTGTGGGATGCAGCTTCTCTCTCGTCGGGGGTCTTCTATCTTCGAGCCTGCCCACACGTCACCTGGTGTTAAATTGACTGTGCAGATTACAGTACGTTTCGTTGTGTATTATCGCAACATTAAATTGTTACCGTTTTTGGCTTATTCATTGTCCGTTCATTTGCGCCCCCTGTTGTGGGTCCGTGCTACGACACCTTCCCAACAATTTTAAAGGAAGAGTATGTTAAAAGTTTGTTGGAGGATAGCAAGTGTCTGACAGGGTGATGAGTGCGAAGTTGGAAACTGAAGGGGTGATGATGAATATCATCAGTGCATATGCCCCACAGGTAGGTTGTGAGATGAAGTAGAAAGAAGATTTCTGGAGTGTGTTAGATGAGGTTGTGGAGAGTGCCCAAGCATGAAAGAGTGGTGATAGGAGCAGACTTCAATGGGCATGTTGGTGAAGGGAACAGAGGTGATGAGGAAGTAATGGGTAGATATGGTATCAAGGATAGGAATGGGGAAGGACAGAGTTGATTTTGCAAAAAGAATGGAAATGGCTGTGGTGAATACCTACTTTAAGAAAAGGGAGGAGCACAGGGTAACATATAAGAGTGGAGGAAGGTGCACACAGGCGGACTACATTCTTTATAGGAAGAGAGAAGAGAAGTGGCAAACGCGAAGGAAAAGGCATATTGTGAGCTGTACAAGACGTTGAATAGTAAGGAAGGAGAAAAGGACTTGTACCAATTGGCCAGACAAAGGGACAGAGCTGGAAAGGATGTGCAGCAGGTTAGGGTGGTAAAAGATGCACATGGTAATGTGCTGACAAGTGAGGAGTGTGTGCTGAGAAGGTGGAGGGAATATTTTGAAGAGCTGATGAATGAAGAAAATGAGTGAGAGAAAAGGCTGGATGATGAGGTGATAGTAAATCAGGAAGTACAAGAGATTAGTAAGGAAGAAGTGAGGGCTGCTATGAAGAGGATGAGGAGTGGAAAGGCAGTTGGTCAAGATGACATTCCAGTGGAGGCATGGAAATGTCTAAGAGAGATGGCAGTAGAGTTTCTAACCAGATTGTTTAATAAAATCTTGGAGAGTATGCCTGAGGAGTGGAGACGAAGTGTGCTGGTTCCTATTTTCAAGAACAAGGGTGATGTGCAGAACTGCAGTAACTACAGAGGAATAAAGTTGATCAGCCACAGCATGAAGTTATGGGAAAGAGTAGTAGAAGCTAGGCTTAGAAAACAGGTGAAGATCTGTTAACAGCAATATGGTTCCATGCTGAGAAAGAGCACTACAGATGCAATGTTTGCTCTGAAAATACTGTTGGAGAAGTACAGAGAAGGCCAGCAAGAGTTACATTGTGTTTTTGTGGACTTACAAAAAGCTTATGATAGGGTGCCAAGAGAAGAGCTGTGGTATTGTATGAGGAAGTCTGGAGTGGCAGAGAAGTACGAGGTGTGTCAGAAAAGTATCGGACCTTTTTATGTTTTGCAAAAACCATATGGATTTGAATCACGTGTGATTGCATCAGCCAAGCTTGAACCTTTGTGCGCATGCGTGAGTTTTTTCACGCCTGTCGGTTGCGTCATTCACCTGTGAGCAGGCTTTGTGTGAGCAGTGGTCCACCCCTCTCATCGGATTTTTATTGCGAATAAATGTCTGAACGATTTGGAGCTTTGCTGCATCAAATTTTTCCAGAAACTGTGAGAGACCTCCAGGTGGACACCATTCGGAAAATTCAGATGGCTTTCAGGGACCATTTTATGGGGATTACACAGATTAAGGAGTGCTCCAGATGGTTTAAAGACCGCCCACAGCATCTGACAGCGCAGCGCACTCTGACAGGCTGACATCCCGCTGAAACAACCAGATCATTTCCAACGTGAAGGCTTTGCTGATCCGGGACGTCATCTGACTTCCACAAAAAAGGCATAAGGCGTGGACATCAGCACTTTTTCGACACATTCCATTGTTACAGGAGTTTTTTCATGGAAAAAGAAGCGGACGAATGCGCCACCGTGCCGCTCATTGCGCGGGACAAAACCACCTCCGTGTTGGTCTCACAGGACGGCTTTGAGATGGATTTCAGACGGCTGTCGGTGGCTTTTTAGTTGTGTGACTATCCGAGAAATTGTGCATGAGCTGGACATGCCCCAACATGTCCTGTGAGGCTTCATCACTGCGTTGCTTTACGCCATGAATTCCTCCGCGCCTCTTTCCATGACAAAAACTCCTGTAACAGTGGAATGTGCCGTTCATTTCTAAACTGGACGCTGTGTTTTATCTGGGATGTCCTCTGACTAGCACAGGAATTGCGGAAGACGTAGACATCAGCACTTTTTCAGCACATTGAGACAGACATGCGGAGGAATTCCACGCATCGCGGCGGAGCCACATGGCGCAAAGCAACGCCGTGATGAAGCCTCACAGGACATGTTGGGGCATGTTCAGCTCATGCACAATTTCTCAGATAGTCACGCGACTAAAAAGCCACAGACAGCCGTCTGAAATCCATCTCAAAGCCATCCTGTGAGACCAACACGGAGGTGGTTTTGTCCCGCGCAATGAGCGGCACGGTGGCGCATCCGTCCGCTTCTTTTTCCATGAAAAAAACTCTTGTAACAGTGGAATGTGCCGAAAAAGTGCTGATGTCCACGCCTTATGCCTTTTTTGTGGAAGTCAGACGATGTCTCGGATCAACAAAGCCTTCACGTTGGAAATGATCTGGTTGTTTCAGCGGGGTGTCAGCCTGTCGGAGTGCGCTGCGCTCTCAGACGCTGTGGGTGGTCTTTAAACCGGCTGGAGCAATCCTTAATCTGTGTAATCCCCATAAAATGGTCCCTGAAAGCCATCTGAATTTTCCGAATGGTGTCCACCTGGAGGTCTCTCACAGTTTCTGGAAAGATTTGATGCAGCAAAGCTCCAAATCGTTCAGACATTTATTCACAATAAAAATACGACGAAAGGGGTGGACCACTGCTCACACAAAGCCTGCTCACAAGCGAATGACACAACCGACAGGTGTGAAAAAACTCACGCATGCGCACGAAGGTTCAAGCTTGGCTGATACAATCACATGATCCAAATCCATATGGTTTTTGCAAAAGATAAAAAGGTCCGATACTTTTCTGACACACCTCGTATGTTAGGGTAGTGCAGGACATGTACAAGAATAGTGTGACAGTGGTGAGATGCACAGTCGGAATGACAGACTCATTCAAGGTGGAGGTGGGATTACACCAAGTATCAGCTCTGAGTCCTTTCTTGTTTGCAGTGGTGATGGACAGGTTGAATGATGAGATCAGACAGGAGTCCCCATGGAATATGATGTTTGCAGATGACATTGTGATCTGTAGTGAGAGTAGAGAGCAAGTTGAGTCTAGTCTGGAGAGGTGGAGATATGCTTTGGAGAGAAGGGGAATGAAAGTCAGTAGAAGCAAGACTGAGTACATGTGTGTGAATGGGAGGGAGCCCAGTGGAATAGTGCAGTTACAAGGAGTAGAAGTGGTGAAAGTAGATGAGTTTAAATATTTGGAGTCAACTGTTCAAAGTAATGGAGAGTGTAGTAGAGAAGTGAAGAAGAGAGTGCAGGCAGGGTGGAGTGGGTGGAGAAAGGTGGCAGGAGTGATTTGTGACCAAAGAATATCAGCAAGAGTGAAGGGGAAAGTTTACAAGACAGTAGTCAGACCAGCTATGTTGTACGGCTTAGAGACAGTGGCACTAACAAAAAGACAGGAGGCGGAGCTGAAGATATTGAGATTCTCTTTGGGAGTAACAAGAATGGATATAAGATTAGGAATGAACATATCAGAGGGACAGCTTAGGTGGGACGGTTTGGAGACAAAGTCAGAGAGGAGAGATTGAGATGGTTTGGACCCAGGGTATATAGGGAGAAGGATACTGAGGATGGAGCCAACAAGCAGGAGGAGAAGAGGGCTACTTCGTGTGTTCAGCGAAATGTGTGTATGTGTGTAAGTGGTCTGTAAGACTGTTTATTTTTTAATGATCTGTGTGAACTTGGTGATTCATACAAACATCCAGTGATGGCAAACAGGGACATAATATGTCAGCCTTGTTCACTGTACTTCTCAAAAGCATCGCGTTCAGTAGGAGCAAAGTTTTCCAGCTGACTTTATACTTGTATCACCAACAAAATGAAGAGTAAACAAAAGGTTAAAAAATAAATAAATAAATAGAAAACCCGACTGGAGGCTGTGACTGCAGCGGCAGGAGCCGTTTTCAGCTCTGTCTTGTTAAAAGCACTGCGTATGACATGAAACAAGTTCACCAAATAACTTTAAATATTAGACAAACTGAAAAAGAGGCGAGCTGAAGAAAACTTAAGCTTGGCAAGAGTACTGACAGAGCAACGTGAGGCAGAATCCAGTCAAGCACAGAGAGAGATCCTGTCTGTGTGTGTGAGAGAAGCTGCAGAGAGACATGTCTGTGTAGGGAGGGCTGTGTGTGACTGACAATCACAGAGCGTGAAGACAGTCAGTTAGCCAATGAGAATTTTCCTTCAGCACGAGCACCGATATTGAGGAGTTTTATTCGGATCATGCTCGTCAAAAATGCTTTATCCGTACCGGATACTCATCTGAAACGAGTATCCGGCTCAACCCTACTTTTCAGCCATATGTAAGACGAAAATTTGATCTGATGTGGAAGATGACTGCTTACTTGGGGGATTGAGAGTCATCATTCCAAAGAGTCTGAGAAACAGGTTACTTTCAAAACTACATAACAGCCATTGCAGCAGGGTTAAAATGAAGTCCTGGGCTAGGATCTTATTGCAGTGCCTTCATTGGATGAACAGATTGAAAATAAGTTAAATCAATGTGATATCTGCAAACATCAGCATAGTGTTCCAGCTGCAGCACCAGCAAACACTGGGAGAGATTACATTTCATTTTCATTTATATAGCACCAAATCACAACAAAGTTGCCTCAAGGCACTTCACACAAGTAAGGTCTAACCTTACCAAACCCCAGAGCAAGATCTCAGGTGACAAGGTAAGGAAAAACTCCCTCTGATGATTTGAGGAAGAAGCCTCAAGCAGACCAGACTCAAAGGGGTGACCCATTGCTTAGGTCTTATGAATAAAAAACATTTTTAACAATACAGAGGAAGATCAAAATTTTGGGAATTATCAAGTCCACCCAGATGTCCAGGATAGCATCAGTTGGTTGGGGAGTGGGAACGATTGGGTCTTCAGATCCAGTCTTTGAGCATAGTCTGCTTTGCAACTGCCATAGTTGACCATCATTTGGACTCATGGGTGAGCCACACAGGCATCAGCACCACAGGCAGGGGTCGTCCACACCATCAGTGGGCCTTTCACATGATGATTCCAGCATGCAGCACATGCCTCAGGTCTTCCACCTCACAGTCCATCCAGGCCCTTCAGTTCAGATCCATCCATTATTCGTACCTCAGACAGAGAAAAAGAGGGCAGAATCAGTCACCTGGAAAAATTTACACATAAGGTATAATAAAGTTGAGGCAGAGAACCTGTTCTGTTGCCAATAAAAAGACTTTAAAAAGATAGGAAACATTATATCATACTATGCCAGCCATACGACAGAAAGAATAGATGCGTAGTCAGGATTTGAAAGTTTCCACAGAATCTCACTGTTTTATTGATGCAGGGAGATCATTCCACAGAACAGGGGCACGATAAGAGACAGAGCTGACCTGAAGACTTTTTATTCACGCTAGGGACACAAAGTAGTCCTGTACCCTGAGAACGCAAAGCCCCGTAAATTGGTACCGGGCTGGTACGTAGGGTTTAAATAGGTCAGCGTAGGGAGGTCCCAGTCTGTGAACAATTTTATAGGTTAATAGCAAAACCTTAAAATCCGAATTCACAGAGACAAGAAGCCAGTGAAGAGATGCCAAAATGGGTGAAATGTGATCAAACATTCTACTTTCTGTCAATAGTCTGGCAGCAGCATTTTGAAAAAATTGGAGACCCCTAATGCTGGACTGAGGTAAAAAAGAAAATAGGACATTGCAGTAGTCCAATCTAGAGGAAACAAATGCGTAGAACAGGGTTTTTGCATTAGCCATGGACAGAATGGGATAAATCTTTGCTATATTTGCTGGTGGAAGAAACCACTCCTTGTAATATCTGGAGGTCAAAGGACAAGTTTAATAGTAAGAAATTGCTGAACATCCAGCTTCTCACTAATCAATCTACTAAGTTCATCTGGGCTCTACTGGTGGTTGGCTCTCACTGCGGTATTGTAGCACTTCCTGTTCCGGAGCATAGCGGTGCTTTGCTGTATCTGTTAGCTGTTTAATCTGCGTAGTTAGATTGATCTAGATAACTAGATAACGATTTGTTTCACAGTGTAATCTTCACGTGCCTTAACTAAAGCACTCCCTCTGCTGAATCACCTCTAAATTATTTTCACATTATTCACTTTGTGTGTTCTTAGGAATCCGCTAGCTTAGCGCAGCTACTAGCTCTTAGCTGGTTTAGCATGGTGGCTTCTCCTGTCTCTCCGGCACTTTTCTGCTCTTGGTGTGAAATGTTTAGTTATTCCTCGGCCTCCTTTAGCAGTAGCGGTAATGGTAATGGTAATGGTAGTCAAATGTCTTCCGGGGGCCAGAGCAGGCGACACTGAAGGAAATTTGAAACTGCTGGCTAAGGCTAAGCGTAAATTTGGTAAGATTGTAATTTACGTCGGCAGTAATGACACCCGGTTACGCCAATCGGAGGTCACAAAAATTAACATTAAATCGGTGTGTAACTTTGCAAAAACAGTGTCGGACTCTGTAGTTTTCTCTGGGCCCCTCCCCAATCAGACCGGGAGTGACATGTTTAGCCGCATGTTCTCCTTGAATTGCTGGCTGTCTGAGTGGTGTCCAAAAAATGAGGTGGGTTTCATAGATAATTGGCAAAGCTTCTGGGGAAAACCTGGTCTTGTTAGGAGAAACGGCATCCATCCCACTTTGGATGGAGCAGCTTTCATTTCTAGAAATCTGGCCAATTTTCTTAAACCCTCCAAACCGTGACTATCCAGGGTTGGGACCAGGAAGCAGAGCTGTAGTCTTACACACCTCTCTGCAGCTTCTCTCCCCCTGCCATCCCCTCATTACCCCATCCCCGTAGAGACGGTGCCTGCTCCCAGACCACCAATAACCAGCAAAAATCTATTTAAGCATAAAAATTCAAAAAGAAAAAATAATATAGCACCTTCAACTGCACCACAGACTAAAACAGTTAAATGTGGTCTATTAAACATTAGGTCTCTCTCTTCTAAGTCCTTGTTGGTAAATGATATAATAATTGATCAACATATTGATTTATTCTGCCTTACAGAAACCTGGTTACAGCAGGATGAATATGTTAGTTTAAATGAGTCAACACCCCCGAGTCACAATAACTATCAGAATGCTCGTAGCACGGGCTGAGGGGGAGGATTAGCAGCAATCTTCCATTCCAGCTTATTAATTAATCAAAAACCCAGACAGAGCTTTAATTCATTTGAAAGCTTGACTCTTAGTCTTGTCCATCCAAATTGGAAGTCCCAAAAACAAGTTTTATTTGTTGTTATCTATCGTCCACCTGGTCGTTACTGTGAGTTTCTCTGTGAATTTTCAGACCTTTTGTCTGACTTAGTGCTTAGCTCAGATAAGATCATTATAGTGGGTGATTTTAACATCCACATAGATGCTGAGAATGACAGCCTCAACACTGCATTTAATCTATTATTAGACTCAATTGGCTTCGCTCAAAATGTAAATGAGTCCACCCACCACTTTAACCATACTTTAGATCTTGTTCTGACTTATGGTATGGAAATTGAAGACTTAACAGTATTCCCTGAAAACCCCCTTCTGTCTGATCATTTCTTAATAACATTTACATTTACTCTGATGGACTACCCAGCAGTGGGGAATAAGTTTCATTACACTAGAAGTCTTTCAGAAAGCGCTGTAACTAGATTTAAGGATATGATTCCTTCTTTGTTATGTTCTCCAATGCCATATACCAACACAGTGCAGAGTAGCTACCTAAACTCTGTTAATGTGATAGATTATCTCGTCAATAGTTTTACATCCTCACTGAGCACAACTTTGGATGCTGTAGCTCCTCTAAAAAAGAGAGCCTTAAATCAGAAGTGCCTGACTCCGTGGTATAACTCACAAACTTGTTGTGTGTTGGGGGGTGTGGCTGGATGTTTTGGTGTTCTTTTCTTTTCTTTGCTCCTCAGGTGGCATGGAAACTGATTTGTCTGTGGAGAAGGTGCTGGCTGAAGAATCCTCACCCTCATCAACATCATGTGAAGCACCTGTGACTGGTGCTCACATGCAACCTTAAAGACTTTCAGCTGAAGCAGATAATTGGATGGCGTTCTGCTTTTAAGGCATGTGTGATTCAAGCAGAACTGCCGGGAACTCTACCTTGTGATGTTCGTTTGTGAGACGCTGAGGACCGCACCTGGATTTGACACATCGAGCCGTGAAGCAAGGAAGGGTGAGGACACATGCTGTCAGCACACATTAAAGGTAATTAAGTATTTGACTAATTGTTGATAGTAACTTGGTGTTTTGTTACACAGTATACTTGAATTGTGATGAGAATTGTGCAGTTTGCTTCTCACTGCTGTGGCGTGCAGGATAAGTGATCCTCCACTTGTTGTGAGAAGCTGCTCATTTGCATAAAGATAAAAAGTACAGACCTGAATGTGTTGCTGATAGCGTGTGTCTTTTGAAAGACATTGTTGTAACTGCTGACTTACCTCACATCTTCTTTGCTTCACAGAGAGTCAGTTTGTCGTGTCCACCTGGGGGGTGTTTGTCTGGTGGTAGTGGGTCCAGGAACGCCGGACTTCTCTCCTTGCGGGCGCTGGAGAGCGTGCCAGCAGTCACTCCTCCAGAAGGATGTTGGTTTTGGTTTTGTACATTTTATTTAGGCACAGGTGAAAAATAAATTGTTTTTGTTGTTGGAACCGCTTTCTGGTTATTTTATGCGCTGGGTTCTGTCTGACGCAGGTTCGCTCCTCAATCCGCGTCGACACATAACAAAACTCGCAGCTTAAAGCAGATAATCCGTAAGTTGGAGAGAAAATGGCGTCTCACTAATTTAGAAGATCTTCACTTAGCCTGGAAAAAGAGTCTGTTGCTCTATAAAAAAGCCCTCTGTAAAGCTAGGACATCTTACTACTCATTGAAGAAAATAAGAACAACCCCAGGTTTCTTTTCAGCACTGTAGCCAGGCTGACAAAGAGTCAGAGCTCTATTGAGCTGAGTATTCCTTTAACTTTAACTAGTAATGACTTCATGACTTTCTTTGCTCATAAAACTTTAACTATTAGAGAAAAAATGACTCATAACCATCCCAAAGACATATCATTATCTTTGGCTGCTTTCAGTAATGCTGGTATTTGGTTATGTTGGGAAGGTGTCGTAGCACGGACCCACAACAGGGGGCGCAAATGAACGGACAATGAGTAAGCCAAAAGGTAACAATTTAATGTTGTGACAATACACAACTAAATATACAGAAATTGCAAAGTCAGTTAACACCAGGTGACGTGTGGGCAGGCTCGAAGATAGAAGACCCCGACGAGAGAGAGGCCGCGTCCCACACGGCCTCCACCACCAACGGTCTGAAGAACACCGGAGCCGCCAAGTCCCGAGTCCCCAGGTGACCTCTGTCTTCGGCTGTCGAACCTGGTACTGCTGGCAAAAAGCAGAGACAAGATGAATGAGTGTAAGTCCTTACACTCAGTGGTCTACAGTCTGTACACAGTCAGGAGGAGGACCTCCACCTCCGAATCACACACTCGTGCAGCTCCTTGTGTAACCACTTATCTGTAGCGCAGTCGTCGTCGTCACGCCACACGCCAATTCCCCAGATAAGGGCGAACATCACAGGATACCGGCTGCAACAGAAGTTCAGAAATTACTCAACGATATGAGTCAGCAGAGAAGTTACCTCTCGGTAGTCGATTTCTCGGCGGGGAGGTGGAGTTGCAGTCCGGCTTAAGTACTGGTGTAGATGAGTGACAGCTGGTGTGATGAGTGACAGCTGTCACTTCCTCTGGGTCTGGCGCCCTCTCGTGCTTGGAGCCCGCACTCCAAGCAGGGTGCCCTCTGGTGGTGGTGCGCCAGCAGTACCTCCTCTTCAGCGGCCCACACAACAGGTTAGACTCTTTCTCTCCGATTGTTCTGTCTGAGTTATTTTTATTAGTTACTTCCTCCAAACCATCAACATGTCTATTAGACCGCATTCCTACCAGGCTGCTCAAGGAAGCCCTACCATTAATTAATGCTTCGATTGTAAATATGATCAATCTATTTTTATTAGTTGGTTATGTACCACAGGCTTTTAAGGTGGCAGTAATTAAACCATTACTTAAAAAGCCATCACTTGACCCAGCTATCTTAGCTAATTATAGGCCAATCTCCAACCTTCCTTTTCTCTCAAAAATTCTTGAAAGGGTAGTTGTAAAACAGCTAACTGATCTTCTGCAGAGGAATGGTCTATTTGAAGAGTTTCAGTCAGGTTTTAGAATTCATCATAGTACAGAAACAGCATTAGTTAAGGTTATAAATGATCTTCTTATGGCCTCGGACAGTGGACTCATCTCTGTGCTTGTTCTGTTAGACCTCAGTGCTGCTTTTGATACTGTTGACCATAAAATTTTATTACAGAGATTAGAGCATGCCATAGGTATTAAAGGCACTGCGCTGCGATGGTTTGAATCATATTTATCTAATAGATTACAATTTGTTCATGTAAATGGGGAGTCTTCTTCACAGACAAAGGTTAATTATGGAGTTCCACAAGGTTCTGTGCTAGGACCAATTTTATTCACTTCATACATGCTTCCCTTAGGCAGTATTATTAGAACGCATTGCTTAAATTTTCATTGTTACGCAGATGATACCCAGCTTTATCTATCCATGAAGACAGAGGACACACACCAATTAGTTAAACTGCAGGAATGTCTTACAGACATAAAGACATGGATGACCTCTAATTTCCTCCTTTTAAATTCAGATAAAACTGAAGTTTTTGTACTTGGCCCCACAAATCTTAGAAACATGGTGTCTAACCAGATCCTTACTGTTGTGTGGGCCGCTGAAGAGGAGGTACTGCTGGCCCACCACCACCAGATGGCGCCCTGCTTGAAGTTCGGGCTTCAAGCACGAGAGGGCGTCATAGCAACCGGGAGTGACAGCTGTCACTCGTCATCAACATCAGCTGTCACTCATCCACATCATCACCACCACCTTAAAGGCCGGACTGCAACTCCACCTCCCCGCCGAGAAATCAACTACCAATCAGGTAATTTTCTCTGCTGAACAAAACCTTGTGTAAAAGTCTGAACTTCTTTTGCAGCCATTTTCCTGTGGCGTTGCCTTATCTGTGAGATTGGCGTTTGGTGTGATCAGCGACGGCTTCGCTTCACACCCCAACCAGATAAGTGGTTAGACAGGAGCTGCACGAGTGTGTGATTGGAGGTGGAGGTGCTCCCTCCTTACTGAATACAGACTGTGGGATTACTGAGTGTGCGACCTCACACTCATCAGGACTGTCTCTGTTCTCTGCCAGCAGTACCGGGTCTGACTGCTGAAGACAGCGGCCATCTGGGGCGCAGGGCTTGGCGGCTCCGGTGTTCTTCAGCTACGTTGGCAGTGGAAGCTGTGTGGGATCCGGCTCTTCTCTCGCCAGGCGTCTTCTATCGTCGAGCCTGCCCACACGTCACCTGGTGTATGATTGACAGTCACCATATTGTTATTGTCTGTACGTCGTTGTGCGATTCACAACATTAAATTGTTACTTTTGGCTCTTATCCATTGTCCGTTCATTAACGCCCCCTGTTGTGGGTCCGTGTCACGACACTTTCACAACAGGATTTCTCGGCCAGCGTCATGGATCCCGTGGGGCGTCAACCATTGCTTGAACAACCAATGGAAGAGCGAGGTGCACAGGCGCCAGCAGGAGGCGTGTTGGGTGAGCTGCAGCACATCTTAACCGCATTTACCGCTCGGTTGGACTTAGTTACCGAGCAGAGCAGTGTTCTCAATCGTAGGATGGAGGCTCTCACCGCCCAGGTGGAAGCGCATGCTCAGGGCGCTGCTGCAACACCTCCTCCTGCTGACCGTGTGCCAGAAACAGACATTCCGCTGGTCATTCAACGAACCCCCCCACCGTCCCCTGAAGCATACATAAGCCCTCCGGAGCCGTACGGAGGCTGTGTGGAGACGTGCGCGAACTTCTTGATGCAGTGCTCGCTCGTCTTTTCACAGCGTCCCATCATGTATGCAGCAGACGCTAGCCGGGTGGCTTATGTGATCAATTTGCTTCGAGGAGAGGCACGCGCCTGGGATTCGGCGCTTTGGGAGCAGAATTCACGGCTCCTAACGGTTTACACTGAGTTTGTGAGGGAGTTCCGACAGGTGTTCGACCACCCTCATAGAGGCGAGACCGCTTCAAGCGTGCTGCTGTCGATACGGCAGGGGCGTCGGAGCGCAGCGAAGTATGCAGTCAACTTCCGCATCGCGGCAGCGCGAGCCGGCTGGAATGCTGTTGCGCTCCGCGCCACCTTTGTAAACGGACTGTCTCTGGTCCTTAAGGAGCACCTGGTGGCGAAGGACGAGCCGCGGAATTTAGATGGGCTTATCGACCTGGTTATACGGTTAGACAACCGATTAACAGAACACCGACGGGAGCGAGACGAAGGGCGTGGTCAGTCACAAACCGTCCCTCTTCCTCCCGGGTCCGAAAGGGAGCCGACTTCCCCACGCTCCGCTGCCAGGGCTCTCCACGTGACGACAGCTCCCCCTGCTGACGTTGCTAGGGAAACGAGCAGGGCCAAAAAACTATCAGATCAGAGACAAAGGAGGCTGATCCGTGGAGAGTGTTTTCTCTGCAGCTCTACCGAGCACACACAGAGAGAATGCCCCAAACGGTCAAAACAGCAGCACTCGTCCTTAGAGACTGGGCTAAGGGTGGGTCACAACACCCACGTGGGGAAACCCCGACGATCTGCACGAATCCCAGTCACGATCCTGAGTGGGGATCTAACCCTTCACGCCCCAGCACTGGTGGACACGGGGTCGGAGGGGAATCTGCTGGATAGCAGATGGGCAAAGGAGGTTGGGCTCCCTCTAGTGGCCTTACCGTCACCATTGTCGGTGTGGGCGCTAGATGGCACCCTTCTTTCATTAATCACACACCAGACACAGCCAGTGACATTGGTGGTGTCTGGGAATCACAGGGAGGAGATTGTGTTTTATGTAACACCTTCTACCTCCCGAGTGATTTTGGGTTTTCCATGGGTGTTAAAACACAATCCCCGGATTGATTGGCCATCTGGGGTTGTGGTTCAGTGGAGCGAAACCTGCCACCGGGAGTGTTTAGGATCCTCGGTTACACCCGGTTGGACAGCTAAGGAGGAGGTTTTAGTCCCCCCCAATCTGGCGGCGGTGCCAGCTGAGTACCATGACCTTGCTGACATCTTCAGCAAGGATCTGGCACTCATGCTGCCCCCGCACCGTCCATACGATTGTGCCATTGATTTGATACCGGGCGCTGAGTACCCGTCCAGCAGGCTGTACAACCTCTCACGTCCGGAACGCGAATCAATGGAGACCTACATCCGGGACTCGTTAGCTGCCGGGTTGATCCGTCCATGCATTGATCACAGAGGGCTGAACGAGATCACGGTTCGCAACCGATACCCGTTACCTCTGTTGGATTCGGTGTTCACGCCCCTGCATGGAGCCCAAATTTTCACGAAATTGGTTCCACCGCATTTCTTTGTCCTTCCTGGGGTTCATAATCTCCTCCAACTCCGTCGCCCCCGATCCAGCCAAGGTTGCGGCGGTGAGAAATTGGCCCCAACCAACGAACCGTAGGAAACTGCAACAGTTCCTCGGTTTTGCAAATTTCTACAGGAGGTTCATCAAGGGCTACAGTCAGGTAGTTAGCCCCCTGACAGCCCTGACCTCCACAAAAGTCCCCTTCACCTGGTCGGATCGGTGCGAAGCTGCGTTTAGGGAGTTGAAACGCCGGTTCTCGACTGCACCGGTTCTGGTGCAGCCCGATCCCAAGCGCCAGTTCGTAGTTGAAGTGGACGCCTCTGACTCAGGGATAGGAGCCGTGCTATCCCAGAGCGGGGAGTCCGACAAGGTTCTCCATCCATGTGCCTACTTTTCCCGCAGGTTGACCCCAGCTGAACGGAACTATGACGTCGGCAATCGGGAACTTCTTGTGGTGAAGGAGGCTCTTGAGGAGTGGAGACACCTGTTGGAGGGAGCATCGGTACCATTTACGGTTTTCACAGACCATCGGAACCTAGAGTACATCCGGACCGCGAAGTGTCTGAACCCCAGGCAAGCCCGCTGGTCGCTGTTCTTCGGGCGTTTTGACTTCCGGATCACCTACCGCCCTGGGACAAAGAACCAACGATCTGACGCCCTGTCCCGGGTGCATGAAGAGGAGGTCAAGACCGAGCTGTCAGACCCCCCTGAAACCATCATCCCCGAGTCCACTGTCATGGCTACCCTTACCTGGGACGTGGAGAAGACCGTCCGGGAGGCCCTGACACGGAGCCCGGACCCGGGGACAGGTCCGAAGGACAAACTGTACGTCCCACCACAGGCCAGGGCTGCGGTCCTTGACTTCTGTCACGGTTCCAAGCTCTCCTGTCACCCAGGGGTGCGAAGGACCGTGGCAGTGGTCCGGCAGCGCTTCTGGTGGGCGTCTATGGAAGCCGACGTCCGGGAGTATGTCCAGGCCTGCACCACCTGTGCCAGGGGCAAAGCCGACCACCACAAGGCCCAAGGCCTCCTCCAGCCTCTGCCTGTGTGTTGTCGCCCCTGGTCTCATATCGGCCTGGACTTTGTCACGGGCCTCCTGCCGTCCCAGGGCATGACTTCCATCCTCACGATAGTGGACCGGTTCTCCAAGGTGGCCCACTTCGTGGCCCTCCCGAAGCTCCCGATGGCCCAGGAGACTGCAGACCTCCTGGTCCACCACGTCGTGCGTCTGCATGGGATTCCATCAGACATTGTCTCAGATCGTGGTCCTCAGTTCTCCTCCCAGGTCTGGAGGAGTTTCTGCAGAGAACTGGGGGCCACCGTCAGTCTCTCGTCTGGGTACCACCCCCAGACGAACGGGCAGGCAGAGCGGACGAACCAGGAACTGGAGCAGGCCCTCCGCTGCGTGACCTCCGCGCACCGACGGCCTGGAGTGACCATCTGGCCTGGATCGAGTACGCTCATAACAGCCAAGTCTCGTCTGCCACTGGCCTCTCCCCATTTGAGGTATGTTTGGGGTACCAGCCCCCATTGTTCCCGCTAGTGGAGGGAGAGGTCGGTGTGCCCTTGGTCCAGGCCCATCTGAGAAGGTGCCGTCGGGTGTGGCGTACCGCCCGCTCTGCCCTGCTCAAAGCCCGGACGAGGGCCAAGAACCATGCAGACCGCCAGCGTGCCCCGGCCCCTGTGTATCAGCCTGGGCAGGAGGTTTGGCTTTCCACAAAGGACATTCCCCTGCAAGTGGAATTCCAGAAGTTGAAGGACAGATATATCGGACCTTTCCCCATACTCAAGATCCTCAGTCCAGCCGCAGTGAAGCTGCCAGCTTCACTGCGGATCCACCCGGTTTTCCATGTGTCACGCATCAAACCTCACCACGTTTCACCCCTCTGTACCCCCGGACCGGCGCCGCCTCCTGCCCGGATCATCGACGGGGAGCCGGCTTGGACCATGCGCCAGCTCCTGGACGTCCGTCGGAAGGGCCGGGGGTTCCAGTATTTGGTGGACTGGGAGGGGTATGGACCCGAAGAACGCTCCTGGGTGAAGAGGAGCTTCATCCTGGACCCGGCCCTCCTGGCCGACTTCTACCGGCGGCACCCGGACAAGCCTGGTCGGGCGCCAGGAGGCGCCCGTTGAGGGGGGGTACTGTTGTGTGGGCTGCTGAAGAGGAGGTACTGCTGGCCCACCACCACCAGATGGCGCCCTGCTTGAAGTGCGGGCTTCAAGCACAAGAGGGCGTCATAGCAACCGGGAGTGACAGCTGTCACTCGTCATCAGCATCAGCTGTCACTCATCCACATCATCACCACCACCTTAAAGGCCGGACTGCAACTCCACCTCCCCGCCGAGAAATCAACTACCAATCAGGTAATTTTCTCTGCTGAACAAAACCTTGTGTAATAGTCTGAACTTCTTTTGCAGCCGTTTTCCTGTGGTGTTGCCTTATCTGTGAGATTGGCATTTGGTGTGATCAGCGACGGCTTCGCTTCACACCCCAACCAGATAAGTGGTTAGACAGGAGCTGCACGAGTGTGTGATTGGAGGTGGAGGTGCTCCCTCCTTACTGAATACAGACTGTGGGATTACTGAGTGTGCGACCTCACACTCATCAGGACTGTCTCTGTTCTCTGCCAGCAGTACCGGGTCTGACTGCTGAAGACAGCGGCCACCTGGGGCGCAGGGCTTGGCGGCTCCGGTGTTCTTCAGCTACGTTGGCAGTGGAAGCTGTGTGGGATCCAGCTTGTTATGTGTCGGACGCAGCTCGGAGAACCGACCAGCGTTTGAAGGACCCAGTATGAAATAAGCAGAGCACGGTACAAAGGCTAACTGAATTTAATACATAACAGTGATAATATAATAACAAAAAGGTGCGGCCTGGCGTGGTGCGCTCCCAGCAGCGCTAACGGTCCGGAGCCAGAAGCTGTTTTGGACCCAAGGACCCCGCCGACACCCCCCAGGTGGCCGCAACAACCGAGTCTGTGAAAGAAGGAACCATTATGTGAGTCCACACTCTACACACAGAACACTTAAAGGTGTACAAACAGCAAACACTTCCTGGCTTGATTACTGATCAGCTTCCCAACCTGCAGGCATGGAACATCCAGTTCACAAAACTCCACTGCAGTGGAAGCCGATACATGACTAACAAACAGCTCAATACAATAAGGTGTGAGGGACACCACATTTACTGACTGTATAACTGTTAGTCACAAAATCTAACGTACCTCAGGAAGTGTGCTGACGAGCGTGAAACCTCACCCCCTCCTCTTTCACAGACTGTGCATCAAACCTGGACGTTCTCAGCATCTGCTGCTGATGAGATGGCTCCCGAGACGACGATCTCACCCGTCTGGTCACAAGGTTGTGTCTCTGGCAAATACACACTGTGCACTCCAGTCTTAAATGCCAACATGTTCCAATCCATCCAGATGCACCACAGCTGTGAGTCCTGACGAGTCGCAGGTGATCAGGGTGAGGTCCTGACAGCCTCAGCAACACAGCCACTCAGTCCCAAACGCACGCCACCTGGGAGGAAAACCAAAAGACAGCAACAAACCGGCAGCCAGGCCCCCCCAGCCATATAACAGTACCCCACCCTCACGGGAAGCCTCCCGGCGACCACACACACCTGGCCCAGGAGAAACACCCCCCTCCAGGGACCATGGCTGGAAACCGTGTCTGCGTTCATCCTCCAACAGACTGGTTGAACTGGCTGCATCTTTGCCCTTGTTTCTGACAGTCTCTTAGCACAGGTGTGGCCAGGAGTTCCTACACCTGTGCGGTCAGCCTTTATCCAAACATGTGTAATTAGTCATAAAACAAAACACAAACAACCAAAACACCCCCCCCTCCCCAGGGGACCGTCCCATCAAACCCCAGGGAAGGGGAGAAAGGAAAAACAACCCAAACCCAAGCCTACAAACAAAAATACTAAACCCTCCCCCCCCCCCAGAGGACCGTTCCATCAAACCCCAGGGAAGGGGAGAAAAGAAAAACAACCCAAACTTGAGCTCACAAACAAAAATGCCAAAATACCCCCCCTCCCCCCCCCCCAGAGGACCGTTCCATCAAACCCCAGGGAAGGGGAGAAAAGAAAAACCCAAACTTGAGCTCACAAACAAAAATGCTACAACACCCCCCCCTCCTCCCCCCCAAACGACATGTAGGGACCAACACCCCCCAGAGGGCCTCCCGCCAGCTCCAGGAGTAATAACCACGACCGAGGTCCCTCTGGGATCCAACGTCACCCACGGGGACTACCAGCGCCTCCCAGAGGACCACTCGTCAACCCCAGGAGACGCCTCCCCTCATGACCAATGGACCCAGCCCCGGCCGTCCATGGCTAGATGGGCCTACAGCCCTTTCCCCCCCAGAGGACACCACAGTCAAACCCTGAGGGCGGAAACTGGGGGGGGGAAAACAAAAAGATACCCCAAACCCCCCCCCTCCCCTCCCGGGTGCAGAGGCTACCTGGGAAACGCCCAGCACAACCCAACTGCACCCCTCCAGCAATGCCGACACCACGGCACACCCGGCTGGAGTCAGAGGAGAAGAGAGGGCATAACAAAAAACAAAAAGAGAAAAAACAACCCAAGTACCACCCCATCACCCCCCAGGGGACCGTTCCATCTAACCCTGGGGAAGTGAAACAAAAAAAAAATAAAAGGAAAAACAAACAGACCAACACACAGTTGTTTGGGTCCCCCTTTTTTTTTTTTTTTTTGTCTTTTTTTGTTCGTTTTCAGACAGGCTGCAGGGTCACAACCCCAGACAAATAGTGGAAAACAAAAAATAAAATCCCACACAAAAACCAACTCAAACAACACCCACACAAAATGAACTAACACAAAACAAATCAGTGAGTTATACCGTCAAGCTCAACCAAATGGAACACACCTGTTCCTACTCAAGAGCTTGACGGTAACGTGATTCAGTCACCACAAGGGGGAGCCAGAGTGCTAAAAACAAAAAAACCCCTTTGGCGACAGAAAAAACAAACGAGCTGCTTTTATGTGCGCAGCTGAGTGCAACACACAACCAAAATGTGCTCAACTAAATAACGCCTGAGCTGAAACAACAGACGCAGTAGTTACCTTTGTCCGGGGAAACGGGGCTACGACTGTAACACAGGAAGCCCAGCGACCCGTGCTAACAGAGCTCCGCCGTGCGCGTGAACCCATTACAAATGCACTCTTGCAGCTCCCGTTTAAACCTCTTATCCGGTCGGAGCGTGACGCGAAGCCGTCGCCAGTCACACTCCACCACGACCCACGGATAAGGCACAACACAGGAACACGGCTGCAAGAGAGCACAAATCAGTATCCAGTAATGGGTTCTCAAACACGCACCTTCCGGGCGGAGAGCCCCGCAACTGATCCGGATAACCACTGAACGTCTGCTGCCGCCTTCCCGGCGCGTTACCATCTCTGCTACCGCTGGGTCCGTGATGTTTGGCCAGAGACTACTGTTATGTGTCGGACGCAGCTCGGAGAACCGACCAGCGTTTGAAGGACCCAGTATGAAATAAGCAGAGCACGGTACAAAGGCTAACTGAATTTAATACATAACAGTGATAATATAATAACAAAAAGGTGCGGCCTGGCGTGGTGCGCTCCCAGCAGCGCTAACGGTCCGGAGCCAGAAGCTGTTTCGGACCCAAGGACCCCGCCAACACCCCCCAGGTGGCCGCAACAACCGAGTCTGTGAAAGAAGGAACCAGTATGTGAGTCCACACTCTACACACAGAACACTTAAAGGTGTACAAACAGCAAACACTTCCTGGCTTGATTACTGATCAGCTTCCCAACCTGCAGGCATGGAACATCCAGTTCACAAAACTCCACTGCAGTGGAAGCCGATACATGACTAACAAACAGCTCAATACAATAAGGTGTGAGGGACACCACATTTACTGACTGTATAACTGTTAGTCACAAAATCTAACGTACCTCAGGAAGTGTGCTGACGAGCGTGAAACCTCACCCCCTCCTCTTTCACAGACTGTGCATCAAACCTGGACGTTCTCAGCATCCGCTGCTGATGAGATGGCTCCCGAGACGACGATCTCACCCGTCTGGTCACAAGGTCGTGTCTCTGGCAAATACACACTGTGCACTCCAGTCTTAAATGCCAACATGTTCCAATCCATCCAGATGCACCACAGCTGTGAGTCCTGACGAGTCGCAGGTGATCAGGGTGAGGTCCTGACAGCCTCAGCAACACAGCCACTCAGTCCCAAACGCACGCCACCTGGGAGGAAAACCAAAAGACAGCAACAAACCGGCAGCCAGGCCCCCCCAGCCATATAACACAGCTCTTCTCTTGCCAGGCATCTTCTATCGTCGAGCCTGCCCACATGTCACCTGGTGTATGATTGACAGTCACCATATTGTTATTGTCTGTACATCGTTGTGCGATTCACAACATTAAATTGTTACTTTTGGCTTATCCATTGTCCGTTCATTAACGCCCTCTGTTGTGGGTCCGTGTCACGACACTTTCACAACACCTTACTCTGGATGGCATTACCCTGACCTCTAGTAATACTGTGAGAAATCTTGGAGTCATTTTTGATCAGGATATGTCCGTCAATGCGCATATTAAGCAAATATGTAGGACTGCTTTTTTGCATTTGTGCAATATCTCTAAAATTAGAAACGTCTTGTCTCAGAGTGATGCTGAACAACTCATTCATGCATTTATTTCCTCTAGGCTGGACTATTGTAATTCATTATTATCAGGTTGTCCTAAAAGTTCCCTAAAAAGCCTTCAGTTAATTCAAAATGCTGCAGCTAGAGTATTGACGGGGACTAGAAGGAGAGAGCATATTTCACCCATATTGGCCTCTCTTCATTGGCTTCCTGTTAATTCTAGAATAGAATTTAAAATTCTTCTTCTTACTTATAAGGTTTTGAATAATCAGGTCCCATCTTGTCTTAGGGACCTCATAGTACCATATCACCCCAACAGAGCACTTCGCTCTCAGACTGCAGGCTTACTTGTAGTTCCTAGGGTTTTTAAGAGTAGAATGGGAGGCAGAGCCTTCAGCTTTCAGGCTCCTCTCCTGTGGAACCAGCTCGCAATTCAGATCAGGGAGACAGACACCCTCTCTACTTTTAAGATTAGGCTTAAAACTTTCCTTTTTGCTAAAGCTTATAGTTAGGGCTGGATCAGGTGACCCTGAACCATCCCTTAGTTATGCTGCTATAGACTTAGACTGCTGGGGGGTTAGACTCACAGGGGGTCGTTTTGACCGTTGGTGTTATGTGTCGGACGCAGCCCGGAGAACCGACCAGCGTTTGAAGGACCCAGTATAAAATAAGCAGAGCACGGTACAAAGGATAACAGGGTTTAATAAACATAACAGTGAGGTGAAAAATATAAAAGTGCGCGGTCTGGCGTGGTGGATTGCGGTGCGCTCCCAGCAGCACTAACACTGTGTACTCCAGTCTTAAATGCCACCATGTTCCAATCCATTGTAGATGCACCACAGCTGTGAGTCCTGACGAGCCGCAGGTGATCAGCCTCAGGTGATCAGGGTGAGGTCCTGATAAACTCAGCTACACAGCCACTCAGTCCCAAATGCAAGCCACCTGGAACGAAAAACAAAAGACAGAAACAAAAAGGCAGCCAGGCCCCCCCAGCCATACAACAGTTGGGGTTTTTCTGTAATTATTGTGTGGCTTTTGCCTTGCAATGTGGAGCGCCTTGGGGCGACTGTTTGTTGTGATTTGGCGCTATTTAAATAAAATTGATTGATTGATTGATTGGATGAGATTATCAGCAGTTATTGGCATGTATAACTGAGTATCATCAGCATAGCAGTGAAAGGTAATCCCAAAACACCACAATATGTGCCCAAGGGGTGCTATATAAAGAGAGAAAAGCAGGGGACCTAAGAAAGACCCCTTTGGGACCCCATATCTCATGTCACTAAGGTTAGAGGTAGGGTTACTGTACAAAACACAGTAAGAACAACTGGTCAGGTATGACATCAACCATGCAAGGGTACTCCTAGTAATCCCAAAATGATTCTCCAGAATACGGTGATCCACTGTATTAAATGCAGCACTGAGATCTAACAGCACCAGAACCATAGTGGTGTCTGAATCCATTGCAAGCAGAATGTCAGTCATCATGTTAGTGAGAGCCGTCTCTGTGGAATGATATTTTCTAAAAGCAGACCGCAGTGACTCAAAGAGACCATTGTCAGAAAGATAGCCCACAAGCTGCTGTGAAACCACTTTTTCCAGAATTTTACAACAAAATTATAGATTTGATATCAACCAATAACTTGTCAATACACTAGAGTCAAGATTAGATTTCTTAACCCTCCTATTCTCCTTAAATTTTACTAACACCTTTTACCCCTGGGGTCAATTTGACCCCAAGGGACATTTGCCTCCAAAAATGATTTACAGAACATTTTTGACCAAGTTTTTGTGCCAATCACTTTGTCTACCACCCACCAGCATGAGCACGCTAACACTTCAGGAACACGAAGTGAGACGTGTGCTGAAGGCGGTGAACCCCAGGAAGGAGGCCGGCCTCGATAGTGTACCTGGAAAGGTACTGAAAGTGTGTGCTGAGTGAAACTGGCTGGAGTTTTCACCTGCATCTTCAACCTGTTCCTGTCGCAGGCCATTATTCCACTCTGCCTCTAATCCTCCACCATCATTCCAGTCCCAAAGAAGTCAGCAATGGAGAGCATATATGACTACAGGCCTGTTGCACTTACGCCTGTGGTCAAGAAGTGCTTTGAAAGACTGGTCTCTTAGCACATCAGAGCCTGTCTGCCTCCCACTCTGGATGCCCACCAGTTTGCCTACAGGGCAAACCTCTCCACAGAGGACGCTATCACCACAGCTCTCCACACATACTGAGCCACCTGGAGCACCAGGGGAGCTATGTGAGGATGCTCTTCTTGGACTTCAGCTCAGCCTTCAACCACATCATCCCGGAGATCCTGGTCAAGAAACTGACACATCTGGGCATCTCCACCCCCATCTGCCAGTTGATCAAGGACTTCCTCACAAACCGCCCACAGTCCGTGAAACTTGGCCCCCACCTTTCCTCCACCATCACACTCAGCACCAATTCCCCTCAAGGCTGTGTACTGAGCCCCCTCTTGTTCACCCTTTACACGCACGACTGCTCTCCGACCCATCCCACAAACACCATCATAAAGTTTGCGGATGACACCATTGTGATTGGGCTCATCTCAGGGGGGGATGAGACCGACTACAGAGATGAGGTCAGCTGACTGACAGCATGGTGTTCAGCTAACAACCTGCTGCTGAACATCACAAAAACAAAAGAAATAATCCTGGACTTCAGGAAGAACAGGGTTGACCCAGCCCCGCTCTACATCCAAGGGGACTGTGTGGAAAGGGTCAGCTCCATCAGGTTCCTGGGAGTGCAGCTCTCTGACAGCCTCTCCTGGACTGCCAACACCACAGTGGTGGTGAAGAAAGCCCAGCAGCGACTCCACTTCCTGAGGGTGCTCAGGAGAAACAATCTGGAGGAGAAGCTGCTGGTGTTGTTCTACAGAGCCACCATCGAGAGCATCCTGATATACTGCATCACAGTGTGGTACGGGGGGTTCTCAGCAGCAGACAGGAGAGCGCTGCAGAGGGTGATCAAAACGGCCCAGGGGATCACTGTCTGCTCTCTGCCCAGCCTGGAAGCAATTTCCAGCTCTCGCTACCTCAGCAGAGCTGCCAGCATCAGCAAAGACACATCCCACCCCAGCAACCACCTATTTGACCTACTACCCTCCGGCCGACGGTATAGGTCAATCAAAACTAGGACAAACAGACTCAGGGACAGCTTTCTCTCCAGAGCGATCACTGCACTGAACAAAAACAAATCACTCTAATCCACACCTTCAAGTTTCTTGTGCAATATCTGTAAACCATGTGCAATATTCCCGTGCAATATGATTCCACCGTTGTATATAATTCTCGTTTTACATTTTACTTGGTCCACATTTTATTTTATCTCATTTTACCTTATGTTTATATTAGTTGTACATATACTCTGAGCTACACTATCTTTTATATTGGCTAAAAATTACTCGCACCTCGGAAAGCACCTTTTTGGAGTTGCACTCAGATCTCGTTGTAATGCAAATTACAATGACAATAAAGGCGTTTCTGACTCTGATTCTGATTCTGAATATGTAAATACCCCTTGATAATGAAAGCATGATATGTTCTGTAGTGCCACCGTCAGGCCAAACCTTTCAATTAAAAATAATTTATCTTGAAATATTTTCATCCAAATCTTCTAAAATTTACTGATAGCTTTAATGATGTTATGAAGAGTATGAACCCTATTGGTTTTGGTGCATATATTGTTGGAAATGGACAGCCCCAGGAAATGCAACCAAGCACTCATCAACTGTCATGTTGGGGCTTGTATTGTAAAGCATGGGTAAACGCTGCACCCGCTTGTCCCACACGTCCCTTACTGTCGCAGGTTTGTCACGCTGTCGTTGGCCCTGCCTCATCTGTTTGTCATCAAAGTGAATTACACAGGATGGAACTTAAAATGTCTTCAAAGACATGGTGGCTGGAAATATTGCCCTTCCACTCTCAGCATTCCAAAGGCTTGTTGTTGCTTCACCTTTAGATTTGTATACTCCTGCCAAAATGAGCAGGCTGATGTAGGCGTCTAAGTCAACCACATCCAAGTCACCACATTCTCCTATATTTCACTGTCAAAGAGCTATTCCAAAAGTAGAGAAGCTTGAATCTTCAACTGGTCAAGCAACCCAGTCCAGTTGAAGATTGGAGACTGAAGACACCCCCCCCCCCCCCCACAATGCGGGAATTATCAGTTGTATCAGTTCTCAGGAGGTGTGAGAAGTAGACCACACATTCATAGACACAGACACACATACATTCATACCCCCAATGCCCCCCCCCCCCCCCCCAATGTCATGTATCAACTCAAAAGTGTCATCTTTGAACCTGCAGGTGTGAGGATGTTATGTTTCAGATGGGTCACACACAGACAGACAAGTTTTAGACAGATTAAAGAGCCTGGGATCAAATTGAGCCCAGAGGACCACCGATGCGTGTAATATGTGTTCAGCACAATGAAAAAATTAAATTGTGAAAATTTTATGCTAAACCAAATGTACCCATTAAATTAGGAAAAGTCATGAAATATGAAGTGAAACAAAGTCAAGTATTATTTTTTGAATGATAAACATTCAATGGGGTCAAATTGACCCCAAGGATATAGGAGGATTGTAATGACAGATGTATACACCTTGATTTTGCAGAGTCAAAGAAGCAAATGTTTCTTGTGGTGATGGATGCATATGCATGATGGCCAGAAATTATCCACATGCAAACTACTACCACATGCAAAACTACGGAACCTGGGAGAGGTCACTTAAAGTGATAGTTTTTTCTGGCCATGATAATTTGTGCACACTTTTTCCTGTAATTGAGCCCATGAATTAATAAAATGTGCACACCTTTTCCTTTCATTCAAAATGAACTTCATAATATGACCTAAACTGTCATCCTCACGACGGAGAGACGCTTTGCAGCATCCTTTTTAATGTGCTTAAACTCCAGATGATACCATGCTGGGCAGCTGGAGTTCTCTGTATGTCCTTGTGCGCCCAAACCATGATGATACACCCTGACCAGATCCATTTCTAATGGGGAAATGTATCGCATTGTCTCCTGGTTTGTTGGCTAATAGCCAACATCTATGTGTCAAGACAATACTGAGTAACTGAGTGCACATTTTACAAATTGTGGGCACGTTTAAGTAGATCTTGCCCTTGTTTCACTTAAATGATGCTTAAAACGTGCGTACAATATAATAAAACGACGAGCACACAATATAATAAATCGAGCACACAATATAATAAAATGTGCGCACAATATAAAACGAGCGCACAATAGAATAAAATATGTGCACAATATCATAAAACGAGCGCACAATATCATAAAACGAGCACAAAATATCATAAAACGTGCACACAATATAATAAAACGAGCACACAATAAAACGAGCGCACAATATAATAAAACATGTGCACAATATCATAAAACGTGCACACGTCATAAAACAAGTGCACAATATCATAAAACGAGTGCACAATATAATAAAACGAGCACACAATATCATAAAAAGAGCGTACAATATAATAAAATGAGTGCACAATATAATAAAACGTGCACACAATATAATAAAATGAGCACACAATATAATAAAACGTGCGCACAATATCATAAAACGAGCCCACAATATAATAAAACGTGCGCACAATATCATAAAACGAGCGCACAATAGAATAAAACGAGCGCACAATATCATAAAACGAGCACACAATATCATAAACGTGCACACAATATAATAAAACGAGTGCACAATATAATAAAATGTGCGCACAATATCATAAAACGAGCGCACAGTAGAATAAAACATGTGCACAATATCATAAAACGAGCACACAATATAATAAAACGTGCACACAATATCATAAAATGTGCACACAATATAATAAAATGAGCGCACAATATAATAAAATGAGTGCACAATATAATAAAACGTGTGCACAATATCATAAAACGAGCACACAATATAATAAAACGTGCACACAATGTCATAAAACGAGCGCACAATATAATAAAACGTGTGCACAATATAATAAAATGAGCACACAATATCATAAAACGTGCACACAATATAATAAAACGAGCACACAATATAATAAAACGAGTGCACAATATAATAAAACATGCGCACAATATCATAAAACGAGCACACAATATAATAAAATGTGCACACGTCATAAAACAAGTGCACAATATCATAAAACGAGTGCACAATATAATAAAACGAGCACACAATATCATAAAAAGAGCGTACAATATAATAAAATGAGTGCACAATATAATAAAATGTGCACACAATATAATAAAATTGTTGTGTGGGCCGCTGAAGAGGAGGTACTGCTGGCTCACTACCACCAGAGGGCGCCCTGCTTGGAGTGCGGGCTCCAAGCACGAGAGGGCGCCAGACCCAGAGGAAGTGACAGCTGTCACTCATTACTCCAGCTGTCACTCATCTACACCACCATATAAGCCGGACTGCAACTCCACCTCCCCGCCGAGAAATCGACTACCAGTACCAAGGTAATTTCTCTGCTGACTAACACTGTGTGTGTGTAATAACTTGAACTTCTATTGCAGCCGTTTTCCTGGAGTGTTTCCTTATCTGGAGGATTGGCGTTTGGTGTGACAGCGACGGCTTCGCCTCACACCCCATCTCAGATAAGTGGTTGACCAGGAGCTGCATGAGTGTGTGTGATTTGGAGGTGGAGGGTCTCCCTCCTAACGGTGTCTGGACTGTAAATTACTGAGTGTGCGGACTCACACTCATACATCATCTTTCTGTTTTCTGCCAGCAGTACCAGGGTCGACAGCCGAAGACAGAGGCCACCTGGGGACTCGGGACTTGGCGGCTCCGGTGTTCTTCAGACCGTTGGTGGTGGAGGCCGTGTGGGACGCGGCTTCTCTCTCGTCGGGCGTCTTCTATCTTCGAGCCTGCCCACACGTCACCTGGTGTTTATTGATTGTGAAAATTACGACACATTTCGTTGTGTATTATCACAACATTAAATTGTTACCTTTTGGCTTACTCATTGTCCGTTCATTTGCGCCCCCTGTTGTGGGTCCGTGCTACGACACCTTCCCAACAAAAATGAGCACACAATATAATAAAACGAACACACAATATAATAAAACGTGCACACATCATAAAACAAGTGCACAATATCATAAAACGAGCGCACAATATCATAAAACGTGCACACAATATCATAAAACGAGCACACAATATAATAAAATGTGCACACAATATCATAAAACGAGCACACAATATAATAAAATGTGCAAACGTCATAAAACAAGTGCACAATATCATAAAACAAGTGCACAATATAATAAAACGAGCACACAATATAATAAAACGTGCGCACAATATCATCAAATGAGTGCACAATAGAATAAAACTGTTATATGGCTGGGGGGGGCCTGGCTGCCGGTTTGTTTCTGTTTTTTTGGTTTTCCTCCCAGGTGGCGTGCATTTGGGACTGAGTGGCTGTGTTGCTGAGGTTATCAGGACCTCACCCTGATCACCTGCGACTCGTCAGGATTCACAGCTGTGGTGCATCTGGATGGATTGGAACATGTTGGCATTTAAGACTGGAGTGCACAGTGTGTATTTGCCAGAGACTCGACCTTGTGACCAGACGGGTGAGATCGTCGTCTTGGGAGCCATCTCATCAACAGCGGATGCTGAGAACGTCCAGGTTTGATGCACAGTCTGTGAAAGAGGAGGGGGTGAGGTCTCACGCTCGTCAGCACACTTCCTGAGGTACGTTAGATTTTGTGACTAACAGTTATACAGTCAGTAAATGTGGTGTCCCTCACACCTTATTGTATTGAGCTGTTTGTTAGTCATGTATCAGCTTCCACTGCGGTGGAGTTTTGTGAACTGGATGTTCCATGCCTGCAGGTTGGGAAGCTGATCAGTAATCAAGCCAGGAAGTGTTTGCTGTTTGTACACCTTTAAGTGTTCTGTGTGTAGAGTGTGGACTCACATAATGGTTCCTTCTTTCACAGACTCGGTTGTTGCGGCCACCTGGGGGGTGTCGGCGGGGTCCTTGGGTCCGAAACAGCTTCTGGCTCCGGACCGTTAGCACTGCTGGGAGCGCACCACGCCAGGCCGCACCTTTTTGTTATTATATTATCACTGTTATGTATTAAATTCAGTTAGCCTTTGTACCGTGCTCTGCTTATTTCATACTGGGTCCTTCAAACGCTGGTCGGTTCTCCGAGCTGCGTCCGACACATAACAAAAACGTGTGCACAATATCATAAAACGAGCACACAATATCATAAAACGTGCACACAATATAATAAAACAAGCGCACAATATAATAAAATGTGCGCACAATAACATAAAACGAGCGCACAATAGAATAAAACGTGCACAATATCATAAAACGAGCACACAATACAATAAAACGTGCACACAATATCATAAAACGAGCACACAATATCATAAAACGTGCACACAATAACATAAAACGAGCACACAATAGAATAAAACGTGCACACAATGTCATAAATCGAGCGCACAATATAATAAAACGTGTGCACAATATAATAAAATGAGCACACAATATCATAAAACGTGCACACAATATAATAAAACGAGCACACAATATAATAAAACGAGCGCACAATATAATAAAACATGCACACAATATCATAAAACGAGCACACAATATAATAAAATGTGCACACGTCATAAAACAAGTGCACAATATCATAAAACGAGTGCACAATATAATAAAACGAGCACACAATATCATAAAAAGAGCATACAATATAATAAAATGAGTGCACAATATAATAAAACGTGCACACAATACAATAAAATGAGCACACAATATAATAAAACGAGCACACAATAGAATAAAACGTGTGCACAATATCATAAAACGAGCACACAATATCATAAAACGTGCGCACAATATAATAAAACGAGCGCACAATATCATAAAATGAGCACACAATATCATAAAACGTGCACACAATATAATAAAACGAGCGCACAATATAATAAAATGTGCGCACAATATCATAAAACGAGCGCACAATAGAATAAAACGTGTGCACAATATCATAAAAGGAGCACAAAATATCATAAAACGTGCACACAATATAATAAAACGAGTGCACAATATAATAAAATGTGCGCACAATATCATAAAACGAGCACACAATATCATAAAACGTGCACACAATGTCATAAATCGAGCGCACAATATAATAAAACGTGTGCACAATATAATAAAACGAGCGCACAATATAATAAAACATGCACACAATATCATAAAACGAGCACACAATATAATAAAATGTGCACACGTCATAAAACAAGTGCACAATATCATAAAACGAGTGCACAATATAATAAAACGAGCACACAATATCATAAAAAGAGCATACAATATAATAAAACGAGCACACAATATAATAAAACGTGCGCACAATATCATAAAATGAGCACACAATAGAATAAAACGTGTGCACAATATCATAAAACAAGCACACAATATCATAAAACGTGCGCACAATATAATAAAACGAGCCCACAATATCATAAAATGAGCACACAATATCATAAAACGTGCACACAATATCATAAAACGAGCGCACAATATAATAAAATGTGCGCACAATATCATAAAACGAGCGCACAATAGAATAAAACGTGTGCACAATATCATAAAACGTGCACACAATATAATAAAACGAGTGCACAATATAATAAAATGTGCGCACAATATCATAAAACGAGCACACAATATCATAAAGCGTGCACACAATATAATAAAACGAGCGCACAATATAATAAAATGTGCGCACAATATCATAAAACGAGCGCACAATATAATAAAACGAGCACACAATATAATAAAACGTGCGCACAATATCATCAAATGAGTGCACAATAGAATAAAACGTGTGCACAATATCATAAAACGAGCACACAATATCATAAAACGTGCACACAATATAATAAAACAAGCGCACAATATAATAAAATGTGCGACAATAACATAAAACGAGCGCACAATAGAATAAAACGTGCACAATATCATAAAACGAGCACACAATACAATAAAACGTGCACACAATATCATAAAACGAGCACACAATATCATAAAACGTGCACACAATAACATAAAACGAGCACACAATAGAATAAAACGTGCACACAATGTCATAAATCGAGCGCACAATATAATAAAACGTGTGCACAATATAATAAAATGAGCACACAATATCATAAAACGTGCACACAATATAATAAAACGAGCACACAATATAATAAAACGAGCGCACAATATAATAAAACATGCACACAATATCATAAAACGAGCACACAATATAATAAAATGTGCACACGTCATAAAACAAGTGCACAATATCATAAAAAGAGCATACAATATAATAAAATGAGTGCACAATATAATAAAACGTGCACACAATACAATAAAATGAGCACACAATATAATAAAACGAGCACACAATATAATAAAACGTGCGCACAATATCATAAAACGAGCACACAATAGAATAAAACGTGTGCACAATATCATAAAACGAGCACACAATATCATAAAACGTGCGCACAATATAAAACGAGCGCACAATATCATAAAATGAGCACACAATATCATAAAACGTGCACACAATATAATAAAACGAGCGCACAATATAATAAAATGTGCGCACAATATCATAAAACGAGCGCACAATAGAATAAAACGTGTGCACAATATAATAAAACGAGCACACAATATCATAAAAAGAGCATACAATATAATAAAATGAGTGCACAATATAATAAAACGTGCACACAATATCATAAAACAAGCACACAATAGAATAAAACGTGGGCACAATATCATAAAATGAGCACACAATACAATAAAACGTGCACACAATATCATAAAACGAGCACACAATATCATAAAATCTGCACACAATAACATAAAACGAGCACACAATAGAATAAAACGTGCACACAATGTCATAAATCGAGCGCACAATATAATAAAACGTGTGCACAATATAATAAAATGAGCACACAATATCATAAAACGTGCACACAATATAATAAAACGAGCACACAATATAATAAAACGAGCGCACAATATAATAAAACATGCACACAATATCATAAAACGAGCACACGATATAATAAAATGTGCACACGTCATAAAACAAGTGCACAATATCACAAAACGAGTGCACAATATAATAAAACGAGCACACAATATCATAAAAAGAGCATACAATATAATAAAATGAGTGCACAATATAATAAAACGTGCACACAATACAATAAAATGAGCACACAATATAATAAAACGAGCACACAATATAATAAAACGTGCGCACAATATCATAAAACGAGCACACAATAGAATAAAACGTGTGCACAATATCATAAAACGAGCACACAATATCATAAAACGTGCGCACAATATAATAAAACGAGCGCACAATATAAAATGAGCACACAATATCATAAAATGAGCACACAATATCATAAAACGTGCACACAATATAATAAAACGAGCGCACAATATAATAAAATGTGCGCACAATATCATAAAACGAGCGCACAATAGAATAAAACGTGTGCACAATATAATAAAATGAGCACACAATATCATAAAACGTGCACACAATATAATAAAACGAGTGCACAATATAATAAAACGAGCGCACAATATAATAAAACATGCACACAATATCATAAAACGAGCACACAATATAATAAAATGTGCACACGTCATAAAACAAGTGCACAATATCATAAAACGAGTGCACAATATAATAAAACGAGCACACAATATCATAAAAAGAGCATACAATATAATAAAACGAGCACACAATATAATAAAACGTGCGCACAATATCATAAAACGAGCACACAATAGAATAAAACGTGTGCACAATATCATAAAACGAGCACACAATATCATAAAACGTGCGCACAATATAATAAAACGAGCACACAATATCATAAAACGTGCACACAATATAATAAAACGAGCGCACAATATAATAAAATGTGCGCACAATATCATAAAACGAGCGCACAATAGAATAAAACGTGTGCACAATATCATAAAACGTGCACACAATATAATAAAACGAGTGCACAATATAATAAAATGTGCGCACAATATCATAAAACGAGCACACAATATCATAAAACGTGCACACAATATAATAAAACGAGTGCACAATATAATAAAATGTGCGCACAATATCATAAAACGAGCGCACAATAGAATAAAACATGCACAATATCATAAACCGAGCACACAATATAATAAAACGTGCACACAATATCATAAAACGAGCACACAATATCATAAAACGTGCACACAATATAATAAAATGAGCGCACAATATAATAAAATGAGTGCACAATATAATAAAACGTGTGCACAATATCATAAAACGAGCACACAATATAATAAATCGTGCACACAATGTCATAAAACAAAGCGCACAATATAATAAAACGTGTGCACAATATAATAAAATGAGCACACAATATAATAAAATGTGCAAACGTCATAAAACAAGTGCACAATATCATAAAACAAGCACACAATACAATAAAACGTGCACAATATCATAAAACGAGCACACAATACAATAAAACGTGCACACAATATCATAAAACGAGCACACAATATCATAAAACGTGCACACAATAACATAAAACGAGCACACAATAGAATAAAACGTGCACACAATGTCATAAATCGAGCGCACAATATAATAAAACGTGTGCACAATATAATAAAATGAGCACACAATATCATAAAACGTGCACACAATATAATAAAACGAGCACACAATATAATAAAACGAGCGCACAATATAATAAAACATGCACACAATATCATAAAACGAGCGCACAATATAATAAAATGAGCACACAATATAATAAAACGAGCACACAATATAATAAAACGTGCGCACAATATCATAAAACGAGCACAATATAATAAAACGAGCGCACAATATCATAAAATGAGCACACAATATCATAAAACGTGCACACAATATAATAAAACGAGCGCACAATATAATAAAATGTGCGCACAATATCATAAAACGAGCGCACAATAGAATAAAACGTGTGCACAATATCATAAAAGGAGCACACAATATCATAAAACGTGCACACAATATAATAAAACGAGTGCACAATATAATAAAATGTGCGCACAATATCATAAAACGAGCACACAATATCATAAAACGTGCACACAATGTCATAAATCGAGCGCACAATATAATAAAACGTGTGCACAATATAATAAAATGAGCACACAATATCATAAAACGTGCACACAATATAATAAAACGAGCGCACAATATAATAAAACATGCACACAATATCATAAAACGAGCACACAATATAATAAAATGTGCACACGTCATAAAACAAGTGCACAATATCATAAAACAAGTGCACAATATAATAAAACAAGCACACAATATCATAAAACGTGCACACAATATAATAAAACGAGCGCACAATATAATAAAATGTGCGCACAATATCATAAAACGAGCGCACAATAGAATAAAACATGCACAATATCATAAACCGAGCACACAATATAATAAAACGTGCACACAATATCATAAAACGACCACACAATATCATAAAACGTGCACACAATATAATAAAATGAGCACACAATGTCATAAAACAAAGCGCACAATATAATAAAACGTGTGCACAATATAATAAAATGAGCACACAATATCATAAAACGTGCACACAATATAATAAAACGAGCACACAATATAATAAAATGAGCGCACAATATAATAAAACATGCGCACAATATCATAAAACGAGCACACAATATAATAAAATGTGCACACGTCATAAAACAAGTGCACAATATCATAAAAAGAGCATACAATATAATAAAATGAGTGCACAATATAATAAAACGTGCACACAATACAATAAAATGAGCACACAATATAATAAAACGAGCACACAATATAATAAAACGTGCGCACAATATCTTAAAACGAGCACACAATAGAATAAAACGTGTGCACAATATCATAAAACGAGCACACAATATCATAAAACGTGCGCACAATATAAAACGAGCGCACAATATCATAAAATGAGCACACAATATCATAAAACGTGCACACAATATAATAAAACGAGCGCACAATATAATAAAATGTGCGCACAATATCATAAAACGAGCGCACAATAGAATAAAACGTGTGCACAATATAATAAAACGAGCACACAATATCATAAAAAGAGCATACAATATAATAAAATGAGTGCACAATAATAAAACGTGCACACAATATAATAAAATGAGCACACAATATAATAAAACGAGCACACAATATAATAAAACGTGCGCACAATATCATAAAACGAGCACACAATAGAATAAAACGTGGGCACAATATCATAAAACGAGCACACAATACAATAAAACGTGCACACAATATCATAAAACGAGCACACAATATCATAAAATCTGCACACAATAACATAAAACGAGCACACAATAGAATAAAACGTGCACACAATGTCATAAATCAAGCACACAATATCATAAAACGTGTGCACAATATAATAAAATGAGCACACAATATCATAAAACGTGCACACAATATAATAAAACGAGCACACAATATAATAAAACGCGTGCACAATATAATAAAACATGCACACAATATCATAAAACGAGCACACGATATAATAAAATGTGCACACGTCATAAAACAAGTGCACAATATCACAAAACGAGTGCACAATATAATAAAACGAGCACACAATATCATAAAAAGAGCATACAATATAATAAAATGAGTGCACAATATAATAAAACGTGCACACAATACAATAAAATGAGCACACAATATAATAAAACGAGCACACAATATAATAAAACGTGCGCACAATATCATAAAACGAGCACACAATAGAATAAAACGTGTGCACAATATCATAAAACGAGCACACAATATCATAAAACGTGCGCACAATATAATAAAACGAGCGCACAATATCATAAAATGAGCACACAATATCATAAAATGAGCACACAATATCATAAAACGTGCACACAATATAATAAAACGAGCGCACAATATAATAAAATGTGCGCACAATATCATAAAACGAGCGCACAATAGAATAAAACGTGTGCACAATATAATAAAATGAGCACACAATATCATAAAACGTGCACACAATATAATAAAACGAGTGCACAATATAATAAAACGAGCGCACAATATAATAAAACATGCACACAATATAATAAAATGTGCACACGTCATAAAACAAGTGCACAATATCATAAAACGAGTGCACAATATAATAAAACGAGCACACAATATCATAAAAAGAGCATACAATATAATAAAACGAGCACACAATATAATAAAACGTGCGCACAATATCATAAAATGAGCACACAATAGAATAAAACGTGTGCACAATATCATAAAACGAGCACACAATATCATAAAACGTGCGCACAATATAATAAAACGAGCACACAATATCATAAAACGTGCACACAATATAATAAAACGAGTGCACAATATAATAAAATGTGCGCACAATATCATAAAACGAGCGCACAATAGAATAAAACGTGCACACAATGTCATAAATCGAGCACACAATATCATAAAACGTGTGCACAATATAATAAAATGAGCACACAATATCATAAAACGTGCACACAATATCATAAAACGTGCACACAATATAATAAAACGAGCACACAATATAATAAAACGAGCGCACAATATAATAAAACATGCACACAATATCATAAAACGAGCACACGATATAATAAAATGTGCACACGTCATAAAACAAGTGCACAATATCACAAAACGAGTGCACAATATAATAAAACGAGCACACAATATCATAAAAAGAGCATACAATATAATAAAATGAGTGCACAATATAATAAAACGTGCACACAATACAATAAAATGAGCACACAATATATACTCAACAAAAATATAAACGCAACACTTTTGGTTTTGCTCCAATTTTGTATGAGATGAACTCAAAGATCTAAAACTTTTTCCACATACACAATATCACCATTTCCCTCAAATATTGTTCACAAACCAGTCGAAATCTGTGATAGTGAGCACTTCTCCTTCACTGAGATAATCCATCCCACCTCACAGGTGTGCCATACCAAGATGCTGATTAGACACCATGATTAGTGCACAGGTGTGCCTTAGACTGCCCACAATAAAAGGCCACTCTGAAAGGTGCAGTTTTGTTTTATTGGGGGGGATACCAGTCAGTATCTGGTGTGACCACCATTTGCCTCATGGAGTGCAACACATCTCCTTCGCATCATCCGTGAAGAGAACACCTCTCCAACGTGCCAAACGTCAGCGAATGTGAGCATTTGCCCACTCAAGTCAGTTACGACAACGAACTGGAGTCAGGTCGAGACCCCGATGAGGACGACGAGCATGCAGTTGAGCTTCCCTGAGACGGTTTCTGACAGTTTGTGCAGAAATTCTTTGGTTATGCAAACCGATTCTTTCTGCAGCTGTACGAGTGGCTGGTCTCAGACGATCTTGGAGGTGAACATGCTGGATGTGGAGGTCCTGGGCTGGTGTGGTTACACATGGTCTGCAGTTGTGAGGCTGGTTGGATGTACTGCCAAATTCTCTGAAACGCCTTTGGAGACGGCTTATGGTAGAGAAATGAACATTCAATACACGAGCAACAGTTCTGGTTGACATTCCTGCTGTCAGCATGCCAATTGCACGCTCCCTCAAATCTTGCGACATCTGTGGCATTGTGCTGTGTGATAAAACTGCACCTTTCAGAGTGGCCTTTTATTGTGGACAGTCTAAGGCACACCTGTGCACTAATCATGGTGTCTAATCAGCATCTTGGTATGGCACACCTGTGAGGTGGGATGGATTATCTCAGCAAAGGAGAAGTGCTCACTATCACAGATTTAGACTGGTTTGTGAACAATATTTGAGGGAAATGGTGATATTGTGTATGTGGAAAAAGTTTTAGATCTTTGAGTTCATCTCATACAAAATAGGAACAAAACCAAAAGTGTTGCGTTTATATTTTTGTTGAGTATAATAAAACGAGCACACAATATAATAAAACGTGCGCACAATATCATAAAACGAGCACACAATAGAATAAAACGTGTGCACAATATCATAAAACGAGCACACAATATCATAAAACGTGCGCACAATATAATAAAACGAGCGCACAATATCATAAAATGAGCACACAATATCATAAAATAAGCACACAATATCATAAAACGTGCACACAATATAATAAAACGAGCACACAATATAATAAAATGTGCGCACAATATCATAAAACGAGCGCACAATAGAATAAAACGTGTGCACAATATAATAAAATGAGCACACAATATCATAAAACGTGCACACAATATAATAAAACGAGTGCACAATATAATAAAACGAGCGCACAATATAATAAAACATGCACACAATATCATAAAACGAGCACACAATATAATAAAATGTGCACACGTCATAAAACAAGTGCACAATATCATAAAACGAGTGCACAATATAATAAAACGAGCACACAATATCATACAAAGAGCATACAATATAATAAAACGAGCACACAATATAATAAAACGTGCGCACAATATCATAAAACGAGCACACAATAGAATAAAACGTGTGCACAATATCATAAAACGAGCACACAATATCATAAAACGTGCGCACAATATAACAAACGAGCACACAATATCATAAAACGTGCACACAATATAATAAAACGAGCGCACAATATAATAAAATGTGCGCACAATATCATAAAACGAGCGCACAATAGAATAAAACGTGTGCACAATATCATAAAACGTGCACACAATATAATAAAACGAGTGCACAATATAATAAAATGTGCGCACAATATCATAAAACGAGCACACAATATCATAAAACGTGCACACAATATAATAAAACGGGTGCACAATATAATAAAATGTGCGCACAATATCATAAAACGAGCGCACAATAGAATAAAACATGCACAATATCATAAACCAAGCACACAATATAATAAAACGTGTGCACAATATCATAAAACGAGCACACAATATCATAAAACGTGCGCACAATATAATAAAACGAGCACACAATATCATAAAACGTGCACACAATATAATAAAACGAGCGCACAATATAATAAAATGTGCGCACAATATCATAAAACGAGCGCACAATAGAATAAAACGTGTGCACAATATCATAAAACGTGCACACAATATAATAAAACGAGTGCACAATATAATAAAATGTGCGCACAATATCATAAAACGAGCACACAATATCATAAAACGTGCACACAATATAATAAAACGGGTGCACAATATAATAAAATGTGCGCACAATATCATAAAACGAGCGCACAATAGAATAAAACATGCACAATATCATAAACCAAGCACACAATATAATAAAACGTGCACACAATATCATAAAACGAGCACACAATATCATAAAACGTGCACACAATAACATAAAACGAGCACACAATAGAATAAAACGTGCACACAATGTCATAAATCGAGCGCACAATATAATAAAACGTGTGCACAATATAATAAAATGAGCACACAATATCATAAAACGTGCACACAATATAATAAAACGAGCACACAATATAATAAAACGAGCGCACAATATAATAAAACATGCACACAATATCATAAAACGAGCGCACAATATAATAAAATGTGCACACGTCATAAAACAAGTGCACAATATCATAAAAAGAGCATACAATATAATAAAATGAGTGCACAATATAATAAAACGTGCACACAATACAATAAAATGAGCACACAATATAATAAAACGAGCACACAATATAATAAAACGTGCGCACAATATCATAAAACGAGCACACAATAGAATAAAACGTGTGCACAATATCATAAAACGAGCACACAATATCATAAAACGTGCGCACAATATAATAAAACGAGCGCACAATATCATAAAATGAGCACACAATATCATAAAACGTGCACACAATATAATAAAACGAGCGCACAATATAATAAAATGTGCGCACAATATCATCAAACGAGCGCACAATAGAATAAAACGTGTGCACAATATCATAAAAGGAGCACACAATATCATAAAACGTGCACACAATATAATAAAACGAGTGCACAATATAATAAAATGTGCGCACAATATCATAAAACGAGCACACAATATCATAAAACGTGCAAACAATGTCATAAATCGAGCGCACAATATAATAAAACGTGTGCACAATATAATAAAATGAGCACACAATATCATAAAACGTGCACACAATATAATAAAACGAGCGCACAATATAATAAAACATGCACACAATATCATAAAACGAGCACACAATATAATAAAATGTGCACACGTCATAAAACAAGTGCACAATATCATAAAACAAGTGCACAATATAATAAAACAAGCACACAATATCATAAAACGTGCACACAATATAATAAAACGAGCGCACAATATAATAAAATGTGCGCACAATATCATAAAACGAGCGCACAATAGAATAAAACATGCACAATATCATAAACCGAGCACACAATATAATAAAACGTGCACACAATATCATAAAACGACCACACAATATCATAAAACGTGCACACAATATAATAAAATGAGCACACAATGTCATAAAACAAAGCGCACAATATAATAAAACGTGTGCACAATATAATAAAATGAGCACACAATATCATAAAACGTGCACACAATATAATAAAACGAGCACACAATATAATAAAATGAGCGCACAATATAATAAAACATGCGCACAATATCATAAAACGAGCACACAATATAATAAAATGTGCACACGTCATAAAACAAGTGCACAATATCATAAAACGAGTGCACAATATAATAAAACGAGCACTCAATATCATAAAAAGAGCGTACAATATAATAAATTGAGTGCACAATATAATAAAATGTACACAATATAATAAAATGAGCACACAATATAATAAAACGAGCACACAATATAGTAAAACGTGCGCACATCATAAAACGAGCACACAATAGAATAAAACGTGTGCACGATATCATAAAATGAGCACACAATATCATAAAACGTGCACACAATATAATAAAACGAGCGCACAATATAATAAAATGTGCGCACAATATCATAAAACGAGCGCACAATAGAATAAAACATGTGCACAATATCATAAAACGAGCACACAATATAATAAAACGTGCACACAATATCATAAAACGAGCACACAATATCATAAAACGTGCACACGATATAATAAAATGAGCACACAATAAAATGAGTGCACAATATAATAAAACGTGTGCACAATATTATAAAACGAGCACACAATATAATAAAACGTGCACACAATATCATAAAACGAGCACACAATATAATAAAACGTGTGCACAATATAATAAAATGAGCACACAATATAATAAAATGAGCACACAATATCATAAAACGTGCACACAATATAATAAAACGAGCACACAATATAATAAAATGAGCGCACAATATAATAAAACATGCGCACAATATCATAAAACGAGCACACAATATAATAAAATGAGCACACATCATAAAACAAGTGCACAATATCATAAAACAAGTGTACAATATAATAAAACGAGCACACAATATCATAAAAAGAGCGTACAATATAATAAAATGAGTGCACAATATAATAAAACGTGCACACAATATAATAAAACAAGTGCACAATATAATAAAATGTGCACACAATATCAAAACGAGCACACAATATCATAAAACGTGCACACAGTATAATAAAATGAGCGCACAATATAATAAAATGAGTGCACAATATAATAAAACGTGTGCACAATATCATAAAACGAGCACACAATATAATAAAATGTGCACACAATGTCATAAAACGAGCGCACAATATAATAAAACGTGCGCACAATATTATAAAATGAGCACACAATATCATAAAACGTGCACACAATATAATAAAATGAGCACACAATATAATAAAACGAGCGCACAATATAATAAAACATGCGCACAATATCATAAAACGAGCACACAATATCATAAAACGTGCACACAATATCATAAAATGAGCGCACAATATAATAAAACGTGCGCACAATATCATAAAACGAGCGCCCAATAGAATAAAACATGTGCACAATATCATAAAATGAGCACACAATATAATAAAACGTACACACTATCATAAAACAAGCACACAATATCATAAAACGTGCACACAATATAATAAAATGAGTGCACAATATAATAAAACGTGTGCACAATATCATAAAATGAGCACACAATATAATAAAATGTGCACACAATGTCATAAAACGAGCGCACAATATAATAAAACGTGTGCACAATATAATAAAATGAGCACACAATATCATAAAACGAGCATACAATGTAATAAAATGAGTGCACAATATAAAACGTCCACACAATATAATAAAATGAGCACACAATATAATAAAATGAGCACACAATATCATAAAACATGCGCACAATATCATAAAACGAGCACACAATATAATAAAACGAGCATACAATGTAATAAAATGAGTGCACAATATAATAAAATGTCCACACAATATAATAAAATGAACACACAATATAATAAAATGAGCACACAATATCATAAAACATGCGCACAATATCATAAAACAAGCACACAATATAATAAAACGTGCACACAATATAATAAAACGAGCACACAATATAATAAAATAAGCACACAATATAATAAAATGAGCACACAATATCATAAAATGAGCGCACAATATCATAAAACGTGCGCACAATATCATAAAACGCGCACACAATATAATAAAACGTGCGCACAATATCATAAAATGAGCGCACAATAGAATAAAACATGCGCGCAATATCATAAAACGTGCGCACAATATCATAAAATGAGCGCACAATATCATAAAACGTGCGCACAATATCATAAAACGCGCACACAATATAATAAAACGTGCGCACAATATCATAAAATGAGCGCACAATAGAATAAAACATGCGCGCAATATCATAAAACGTGCGCACAATATCAGAAAACGTGCACACAATATAGTAAAACAAGCACACAATATAATAAAATGTGTGCACAATATTATAAAACGTGCACACAATATCAGAAAACGTGGTAGAGAAGCTTGAATCTTCGACTGGACTGGGTTGCTTGACGCGAGGACGTTTCGCTTCAAATCGCAGAAACTTCCTCAGCTAAAATTCTTGCTCTGGTGGTCTGACTTCTGTCTTGACTCTTGTAGAGAAGAATAATCGCAGAAGCTTCCTCAGCTAAAATTCTTGCTCTGGTGGTCTGACTTCTGTCTTGACTCTTGTAGAGAAGAATAATCAAGAAGTCACAAAAGCTGGAGTTTTAAACCTAACCAGACCCCTCCTACTGAGAGGCAGACTGCTATAGGCTAGTGACTAAACAATAGCTCTAATTAGCACCTATTGTGCTCTAGTTAGCACCCTCGTAATGACAGGGCAGCTGTCCCTCCTAATGATGGGATGGACCCTCTCCTAATGGCTCCCTTGACGACTCTGCTGATGATGTGAATGATTCATTACCATGAACAAAAGACTGAAACTGCTTTGACCTGAGTACCCCATTGTAAACAGGGGATAAAGCGTGTCTCAGACCCCCTCCCCAGTTAAGGCTGGGTTTCAAACATTTCACAAAGAATGCCTCCTTGACCCCTCTCTCAAACCATTTCTTCTCTCTGGCTAATATTTTAACTTCCTTGTCCTCAAACGTGTGGTTAGTGTCTTTGAGGTGGAGATGAACTGCAGACTGAGGTCCACTGGTGCCCTCACTGCGGTGCTGGTATGGCCTTTTGTGTAAAGGTTGCTTAGTCTCACCTATGTAGTGTTCGTTACAGTTTTCCTGACATCTGATAGAATACACTACATTGCTCTGTTTGTAACTAGGGATCCTGTCCTTAGGGTGAACTAATTTCTGTCTCAAGGTGTTAACCTGTTTAAAGTAAACTGGGATTTTGTGCTGTCTGAAGATCCTCTGTACTTTTTCCCCTACTCCTGCTAAATAAGGGAGAGACACTCCTCTTCTTCTTGTCTCCGTCTCCTGTCTATCTGGTCTCTTTGTTCTCTGGGACTTCTGCACTTTGTCCAGGGACCATCGTGAGTACCCACATACTGTGAGGGCTTTCCGGACAAGTTGTTGTTCTTTAGCCCTTCCCTCTGCACTTGTGGGCACCTGTAGGGCTCTGTGTTGAAGCGTCCCAATCACCCCAAGCTTGTGTTCAAGGGGGTGGTTTGAGCCAAAGAGCAGATATTGGTCAGTGTGAGTTGGTTTTCTGTAAACCCCTGTCTGGAGCTGCCTGTTCTCTCCAATCGTAACATCACAGTCCAAGAAGGCTAAATGGTTGTTTCTGGCATCCTCACATGTGAACTTGATATTGGCGTCCACCGAGTTGATGTGTTCTGTAAAGTCCTCAACTTCCTGTTGCTTGATTTTAACCCATGTGTCATCAACATATCTGAACCAGTGACTGGGAGAGATACCCGTGAAAGACATCAAGGCTGTCTTCTCCACTCGCTCCATGTACAGATTGGCCACAATGGGGGATACCGGAGACCCCATCGCACAACCATGAATCTGCCTGTAGTAATTCCCCATAAACAGGAAATACGTGGTGTTAAGACAGATCTCCAAGAGCTGGCAGATGTGGTCTGGTGTGAGTTTGGTCCTTTCAAGTAGAGACACATCCTCCAGCAGTCTCTGCCTCACAGCTGAGACGGCCTCAGCGGTGGGAATGCAGGTGAACAACGAAGTCACATCAAAAGACACAATTGTTTCATCTGCCTCCAGCTGCAGGTCCTTGATCTTGTTCACAAAATCTTGTGTGTTCTCCACATGGTGGTCTGAGTTACCCACTAGAGGAGCCAAAATCCACTTGAGGTGCTTGGCCAAATTGTACGTGATGGAATCTGTGCTACATACAATAGGCCTGAGTGGCACGTCCTGTTTGTGGATTCTGGGCAGTCCATAGATGCACGGAGTGGCGTCCCCAGGCTACAGTCTGTAGTATGTCTGCCTGTCGATGGGTCCCTCTTTCTCCAGGTTTTGGAGGTAGCTAATGATTTTCTTCTTATAGCTGCTCGTGGGGTCTCTCTTCAGACGTTCGTATGTATTGGAGTCACTGAGCAAGTTGTTGATTTTGGCCTCGTAGTCCGATGTGTTCAGGACCACTGTGCATCTGCCTTTATCCGCTGGCAGGATAAGGATGCTCTGGTCCTTTTGCAGTGCTGACAAAGCTTTCCGTTCTTCTCCTGTGATGTTGGACGGAGGAGGCTTAGCACTGTTCAGCACTGCTGTGACTCTTAGACGGAGGTCCCGAGCTTCTGACTCTGACAAACTGTTATGTTTAATGGCTGACTCTACTGCAGTGATGTAATCTGCTGTCGGTATATGTTTAGGGGTCACTGAGAAATTTAATCCTTTAGCGAGCACATCCTTTTGTGTCTGTGTAAGAACCCTGTCCGAGAGATTCTTTACCCAATTTTCCCTGTTGTCACTAATTTGTCTGGGTGTATCTTTAAAAATACTCCCACTGAAAGTACGCCTTTTCTGCACTAAAAAGTTGTGAAACTTCCTGATTTGCCGCTCCTTACTTTTTAAATGCTCAGCCATTTGAATTTTAACTATGAACTTTGTGATCTTATTATGGGCCTCTTCCTCCACTAAAGTTTCTAACGTTTTGTGCAGACTATCAAGATTATTTTGGAGGTCTTGTTGTGTGGGCCGCCAGAAGAGGAGGTACTGCTGGCCCACCACCAGAGGGCGCCCTGCCTGAAGTGCGGGCTTCAGGCACGAGAGGGTGCTGCCGCCATGGACACAGCCGGGAGTGACAGCTGTTACTCATTATCTCTTGACAGCTGTCACCCATCTACTCAACATCATCTCACTCCATAAAACCCAGACGTCATCTCCACCTCATCGCCGAGATATCGTACTTCATTGAAGGTAATATCCTCAGCCGTTTTGTGTTACAATATATCTGTATATTGTGAGTGTTTGCAGGAGTACCGGTTCCTCTATCTGTGGAAGCTGAGTGAGTGCAGGACGGCACTCTTTTCCCCTGACGAATCACTGCGGTACTCATCACATATTGAGTGAGAGGTGGAGGTGGCATTCCCACCGTTGTTGTTACTGGGTGTACACACACCCACACTTGACTGTCTTTGTTCTCGCCAGCAGTACCAGATCCGACAGTCGGGGACGGTGATCACCTGGGAATTCGGGACTTGGCGGCTCCAGTATTCACCAGGTTCGGTGGTGGCAGAAATCGTGTGGTTCCGGCCCTTCTCAGGACAGACGTCTTCTATCCTTGAGCCTGCCCACACGTCACCTTTGTAATTTGACTGTAATCATATTCTGGGATTGTCTGTATATTCGTTGTGCACATTTCACAACATTAAATTGTTACTTTTTGGCTCATCTATTGACCGTTCATTTGCGCCCCCTGTTGTGGGTCCGTGTCACTACACTTTCACAACAGGTCTAATATTTTAAAATGAAGCCTTCTAATTCTAAGACCCAAAATCCTCCTTTAATCTTGGTGAAGTTTGGGTCCTGTTATATATTTGGTGTTGGGAAATGGGAATTGTATCAAAAAACGTGAATAAAAAAAACAACAATGTAAATTCAGACATTGTGAACAATGATGATAATGAACATTTTGTTTTTGATTTTGACAATGACCTGAAAGATTCAGAAAATGAGTCAAAGGACACTGCAGGTGAACAGGTGACCATTTGTCCTCAAATCGATGCTTCACACAGTTTGGTGGAAACAGACCAAGCAGTGGAAGATCCTGTGGGTGCACAACATGGGGAGCGTCCAAGGGGATGTTCAATGTGTGTCCTCCACAACGTCTGGACTTATAACAGGGATGTAAATAATGTAATTAAATAGAAAAGAAACAAGTGCAGTCAAAGTCCACAGGGGAGCATTCTGAAGAAGCAGTGCCCGCTGTTACCTGCATGGGCGCTAAGTGCCAGTATAAAAGGCTGTGACTGCAGTACAGACAGACACAGGAGTGGAGTGAGATGAGCAGAAGAGACCTGTTTGCTGTTCAAATCATGTAATAAAGTTCACAGTCATTTCCTGTGCAAAGTCATTGTCTTCCTTGGCTTTATTTGAATAACTTCTGTACACAACAGGTGGGTTCACAAATACACACATTAAATCACAGAAAGAGAACAAAACAAATCAAAACCACAGACAGGAACAGGACAAAACAAAAAGCCAGTAAGACAGGATCACAGTGAGTTCAGTGTCTCTGAGTCCACTCATGGAAAACAATGCAATGGACAGTAGACCTGTGCACGTACATGCACGCCCAACACCACTCAGCTTTCTAAAGGAGCACCATGTGTGTATGTTTCTGCTTTTGTGTGGACACGCCAAATCGTCACAGTTTTCTGTTCAAATCCCTGTTAGATTGGAAAATCTCTCAGGGCCCTTGGGCAAGGCCCTTAATCCACACATTGCTCCCGGTGTGTAGTGAGCACTTTGCATGGCAGCACCCTGCCGTCAGTGTGTGTGTGTGTGTGTGTGTATAAGATGCGATTGTTGTATTATTACTTCTCTCTCCTGTGTCTCCTTTGTTTCCTCTCCCTCCTTCCCTCACATTCCTGTCACGTCCCTCCCCCTCCTCTCTACCTGCTCCCTTTCCCCACACGCTGATCTCAGATTAAGTAGAACACTAACCAGGTGCACTGTGGGCAAGTCCCAGCCGCACGGTTTCACTCATATCTTTGCTTGACTTTTAAATTTTAAATAACTATTTTTGGAGGGACATTTTTATCCAAGTGCGTCTCATCCTGTGGAGTTGGAGTTACAAAGCCACTGTTCTTGTCTCTGGACATCAAGGTCACCCACAAATGTGTTAATCGACTGCTCTCAATTATCAGGTCCCCAGCCTGCTTGGTCCCTCTCCCACTCACGCTCTGGAAGCCCGTCTGCTGGATGGGACACTGCTGGATTGTCTTTGCCAGGATAGACTGGTTAGGTACTAGATGCCCATCTTCTGAAAGCAGGTGAGTTCATGACTTCCCACCTTTGTGACAACAGGGACACTTGCACCCTGACCATGTGGTGGGAGGAATCCACTGGAACCTACCTGCAGCAGCTGTAGATTCTCCAAACACTGGTTCTAAATGATGGTGAAGTAAATCACATAAATTGTAAGTCAGAAAGGCTGTAAAGCAAAATTACTCCAAGTTCTGTTTAATTTTAAGTCATGTTCTGTGATCTGATCCCCGTTGCCTGTCACATCAGGTTGTCATTTGGTTGGTTTGTTGGTTGGTTGAGGACTCAAACATAAGCTTGGATCCTTGGTGCAGACAGACCTGATATGACAAATTTTTTGTTTGTTTTGTTTAATCATTGCTCCCCCAATGTAAAATATGGTGTGTTACTTCTCACCCATTTCTTAGGAATCACTGAAACTTTGGGTCTGTCCATCAATGGCAATAAATCAGTAACTAAAATTGTGCAGAATATACTTAAATATGTATGAATATTCAATACGAATGTGAATATTTCATTATGTTGGACCAAGGTGCAGTACGTGCACGTCATGCACATCCAGTGAGACATCCCAACATGATGAGATGCTCACTCACAAATTAAAATGAACATACATACAAGAGCCATGTTTAAAATTTGGGGCGTCATCATTGGTGACAGGTCAGCTTAGCCCCAAATTATTTTAAATTTATGACTACATTTTGGATCTTTTTTTAATCCATCATAAACAATACTTTGTTTTTATCCCCCGGTATGAAATATGGGGGGGTATTAGTGATCAGCATGTCCATCCATCAGTTTTTGCCTCTTTGTGTGAATATCTCAAGAACCAGCCAACCAGTTTCATTCATATTTACCATAAGGGTTTACTTGGGAGATCCCCAAAGACTTTGCATGACTGATTTGTGGGAACATGTCTTCTCCTGATGACTCTTTCTTTAAATTAGTGATTCATTTATTTTTCCAGGTGCATGAAGTTCAAAGATGAACACGCTTTGTTTCACACTGACCACGGTGTGGTTAAGAGTGCCGACCCACAACCTGACACCAAAAAGTCCCTCACTAAAGTTGAAAGGAAATTTGTCCTGGATCCCAGCCACCTGGACATGTTCCCCCTCACTTTATTGGCCCAGCGACCCGTCACATCTTCATTGAGATATTCAGTTTAATTACAACAGTCTGACGTCACAGAGGACGGGGAATTTCCATTCTTTCATTCCTTGGGCTCTGTGTTGAGGAGTTTTGTTAATCTTACAGTCTAGCCGCTTTATCTTGTAACAACTGTTCTGCTAAAAGCCCCTGATTTCATATCTGTGCTCATATTTCTGTTGACACTGTGTTGGGCTGATTGTTCTTTGGAGGGCTCATCATTGAAAACACAAGTTACCAGAAATCTGAATACTGCCATCCTGAGCAGAATTATTGGCACCCCATTGTTTTAAATGACAGGTTCATAAATACATACGAATGAATCAATTTTATGGAATCACAGTATTAATACTGCCAATGTTACTGATCAACAAAACACAATCATTTCATATGCACTGTGAAATCAAGAAAAATACCTAAATCAACACTTTTACAGTCAGTATTGGTTCAAGCAAGTCAGGACATACAGAAACAATTCAAAGTCACTGTGATGGACTGAATTTACAACAATCATGATGTCACAGAAACAGTGTGGGATGGTCGAGGACACGTACAAACCCCTGTTGAAAAACCAGCAAACTCAAGTTTCCCTGACTGTACATTTACCATTTTATCCAAAACGAGAAAGAAAAAAAAGTGAGATATGTTATTTAAAATGGCAAGTTTATTTTCATATAACATTATTGAAAACATAACAGGAACAATATGCATTTAAGTTAGTTTTTATTAGCATTTCAGTGGATCAGACAACAGGACTGGAATACAACACAACAGAAACCGAGGATCTCTGGTGATCTCTTGGAAGACTGACCTGTGTGTTTCACAGTCTGTGTGTTTCACAGTCTGCATGTTTCACAGTATGCATGTATCACAGTCTGAGTGTTTCACAGTCTGCATGTTTCACAGTATGCGTGTATCACAGTCTGAGTGTTACACAGTCTGCATGTTTCACAGTCTACCTGTTTCACAGTATGCGTGTATCACAGTCTGCATGTTTCACAGTCTACCTGTTTCACAGTATGCGTGTATCACAGTCTGAGTGTTTCACAGTCTGCGTGTTTCACAGTCTAACTGTTTCACAGTCTGCGTGTATCACAGTCTGTGTGTATCGCAGTCTGTGTGTTTCACAGTCTGTGTGTATCGCAGTCTGCGTGTTTCACAGTCTGCATGTGTCACAGTCTACCTGTTTCACAGTTTGTGTGTTTCACAGTCTGCGTGTATCACAGTCTACCTGTTTCACAGTCTGCATGTTTCACAGTCTGCATGTATCACAGTCTGGATGCATCACAGTCTGTGTGTTTCACAGTCTGTGTGTATCACAGTCTGCATGTATCACAGTCTGAGTGTTTCACAGTTGTATTACAGTCTGAGTGTATCACAGTCTGCGTGTATCACAGTCTGCATGTGTCACAGTCTGTGTGTTTCAAAGTCTGAGTGTTTCACAGTCTGTGTGTATCGCAGTCTGCGTGTTTCACAGTCTTCATGTGTCACAGTCTACCTGTTTCACAGTCTGTGTGTTTCACAGTCTGTGTGTATCACAGTCTGCGTGTAAAACAGTCTGCATGTATAACAGTCTGCATGTATCACAGTCTGCATGTATCACAGTCTGTGTGTTTCACAGTCGGTGTGTGTCACAATCTGCATGTATCACAGTCTGTGTGTTTCACAGTTGTATTAGAGTCTGTGTGTATCACAGTCTGCGTGTATCACAGTCTGCATGTATCACAGTCTGTGTGTTTCACAGTTGTATTAGAGTCTGTGTGTATCACAGTCTGCGTGTATCACAGTCTGCATGTTTAACAGTCTGCATGTTTCACAGTATGCATGTATCACAGTCTGAGTGTTTCACAGTCTGCATGTTTCACAGTATGCGTGTATCACAGTCTGAGTGTTACACAGTCTGCATGTTTCACAGTCTACCTGTTTCACAGTATGCGTGTATCACAGTCTGCATGTTTGACAGTCTACCTGTTTCACAGTATGCGTGTATCACAGTCTGAGTGTTTCACAGTCTGCGTGTTTCACAGTCTAACTGTTTCACAGTCTGCGTGTATCACAGTCTGTGTGTATCGCAGTCTGTGTGTTTCACAGTCTGTGTGTATCGCAGTCTGCGTGTTTCACAGTCTGCATGTGTCACAGTCTACCTGTTTCACAGTTTGTGTGTTTCACAGTCTGCGTGTATCACAGTCTACCTGTTTCACAGTCTGCATGCTTCACAGTCTGCATGTATCACAGTCTGGATGCATCACAGTCTGTGTGTTTCACAGTCTGTGTGTATCACAGTCTGCATGTATCACAGTCTGCGTGTTTCACAGTTGTATTACAGTCTGAGTGTATCACAGTCTGCGTGTATCACAGTCTGCATGTGTCACAGTCTGTGTGTTTCAAAGTCTGAGTGTTTCACAGTCTGTGTGTATCGCAGTCTGCGTGTTTCACAGTCTTCATGTGTCACAGTCTACCTGTTTCACAGTCTGTGTGTTTCACAGTCTGTGTGTATCACAGTCTGCATGTATAACAGTCTGCGTGTATCACAGTCTGCATGTATCACAGTCTGTGTGTATCGCAGTCTGCGTGTTTCACAGTCTTCATGTGTCACAGTCTACCTGTTTCACGGTCTGTGTGTTTCACAGTCTGTGTGTTTCACAGTCTGCGTGTAAAACAGTCTGCATGTATAACAGTCTGCATGTATCACAGTCTGCATGTATCACAGTCTGCATGTATCACAGTCTGTGTGTTTCACAGTCGGTGTGTGTCACAGTCTGCATGTATCACAGTCTGTGTGTTTCACAGTTGTATTAGAGTCTGTGTGTATCACAGTCTGCGTGTATCACAGTCTGTGTGTATCACAGTCTGCGTGTATCACAGTCTGCATGTATCACAGTCTGTGTGTTTCACAGTTGTATTAGAGTCTGTGTGTATCACAGTCTGCGTGTATCACAGTCTGCATGTTTAACAGTCTGCATGTTTCACAGTCTGCATGTGTCACAGTCAGTGTGTATCACAGTTTGTGTGTTTCACAGACTGCGTGTTTCACAGTCTACCTGTTTCACAGTCTGTGTGTATCACAGTCTGCGTGTATCACAGTCTGCATGTATCACAGTCTGCATGTATCACAGTCTGTGTGTTTCACAGTCTGTGTGTATCACAATCTGCATGTATCACAGTCTGTGTGTGTCACAGTTGTATTACAGTCTGTGTGTATCACAGTCTGCGTGTATCACAGGCTGCATGTTTAACAGTCTGCGTGTTTCACAGTCTGCATGTTTCACAGTCTGCATGTGTCACGGTCTGTGTGTATCACAGTTTGTGTGTTTCACAGTCTGCGTGTTTCACAGTCTACCTGTTTCAAAGTCTGCGTGTTTCACAGTCTGTGTGTATCACAGTCTGCATGTATCACAGTCTGCGTGTATCACAGTCTGTGTGTATCACAGTCTGCATGTATCACAGTCTGTGTGTGTCACAGTTGTATTACAGTCTGTGTGTGTCACAGTTGTATTACAGTCTGTGTGTAACACAGTCTGCGTGTATCACAGTCTGCATGTATCACAGTCTGTGTGTATCACAGTCTGCATGTATCACAGTCTGTGTGTGTCACAGTTGTATCACAGTCTGTGTGTGTCACAGTTGTATTACAGTCTGTGTGTATCACAGTCTGTGTGTGTCACAGTTGCATTACAGTCTGTGTGTGTCACAGTTGTATTACAGTCTGTGTGTATCACAGTCTGCGTGTATCACAGTCTGCATGTTTCACAGTCTTCATGTGTCACAGTCTACCTGTTTCACAGTCTGTGTGTATCACAGTCTGTGTGTATCACAGTCTGCGTGTATCACAGTCTGCGTGTATCACAGTCTACATGTTTAACAGTCTGCGTGTTTCACACTCTGCATGTGTCACAGTCTGTGTGTTTCACACTCTGCATGTGTCACAGTCTGTGTGTATCACAGTTTGTATGTTTCACAGTCTACCTGTTTCATAGTCTGCATGTTTCACAGTCTGTGTGTATCACAGTCTGCGTGTATCACAGTCTGCATGTATCACAGTCTGCATGTATCACAGTCTGTGTGTTTCACAGTCTGTGTGTTTCACAGTCTGCATGTATCACAGTCTGTGTGTGTCACAGTTGTATTACAGTCTGTGTGTATAACAGTCTGCATGTATCACAGTCTGCATGTTTAACAGTTTGTGTGTTTCACAGTCTGCATGTTTCACAGTCTACCTATTTCACAGTCTGCGTGTTTCACAGTCTGTGTGTATCACATTCTGCGTGTATCACAGTCTGCATGTATCACAGTCTGCATGTATCGCATTCTGCGTGTTTCACAGTCTGCATCTGTCACAGTCTACCTGTTTCACAGTCTCCGTGTATCACAGTCTGCATGTTTAACAGTCTGCATGTTTCACAGTCTGCGTGTTTCACAGTCTACCTGTTTCAAAGTCTGCGTGTTTCACAGTCTGTGTGTATCACAGTCTGCATGTATCACAGTCTGCGTGTATCACAGTCTGTGTGTATCACAGTCTGCATGTATCACAGTCTGTGTGTGTCACAGTTGTATTACAGTCTGTGTGTATCACAGTCTGCGTGTATCACAGTCTGCATGTGTCACAGTCTGTGTGTTTCAAAGTCTGAGTGTTTCACAGTCTGTGTGTATCGCAGTCTGCGTGTTTCACAGTCTTCATGTGTCACAGTCTACCTGTTTCACAGTCTGTGTGTTTCACAGTCTGTGTGTATCACAGTCTGCGTGTAAAACAGTCTGCATGTATAACAGTCGGTGTGTGTCACAGTCTGCATGTATCACAGTCTGTGTGTTTCACAGTTGTATTAGAGTCTGTGTGTATCACAGTCTGCGTGTATCACAGTCTGCATGTATCACAGTCTGTGTGTTTCACAGTTGTATTAGAGTCTGTGTGTATCACAGTCTGCGTGTATCACAGTCTGCATGTTTAACAGTCTGCATGTTTCACAGTATGCATGTATCACAGTCTGAGTGTTTCACAGTCTGCATGTTTCACAGTATGCGTGTATCACAGTCTGAGTGTTACACAGTCTGCATGTTTCACAGTCTACCTGTTTCACAGTATGCGTGTATCACAGTCTGCATGTTTGACAGTCTACCTGTTTCACAGTATGCGTGTATCACAGTCTGAGTGTTTCACAGTCTGCGTGTTTCACAGTCTAACTGTTTCACAGTCTGCGTGTATCACAGTCTGTGTGTATCGCAGTCTGTGTGTTTCACAGTCTGTGTGTATCGCAGTCTGCGTGTTTCACAGTCTGCATGTGTCACAGTCTACCTGTTTCACAGTTTGTGTGTTTCACAGTCTGCGTGTATCACAGTCTACCTGTTTCACAGTCTGCATGCTTCACAGTCTGCATGTATCACAGTCTGGATGCATCACAGTCTGTGTGTTTCACAGTCTGTGTGTATCACAGTCTGCATGTATCACAGTCTGCGTGTTTCACAGTTGTATTACAGTCTGAGTGTATCACAGTCTGCGTGTATCACAGTCTGCATGTGTCACAGTCTGTGTGTTTCAAAGTCTGAGTGTTTCACAGTCTGTGTGTATCGCAGTCTGCGTGTTTCACAGTCTTCATGTGTCACAGTCTACCTGTTTCACAGTCTGTGTGTTTCACAGTCTGTGTGTATCACAGTCTGCATGTATAACAGTCTGCGTGTATCACAGTCTGCATGTATCACAGTCTGTGTGTATCGCAGTCTGCGTGTTTCACAGTCTTCATGTGTCACAGTCTACCTGTTTCACGGTCTGTGTGTTTCACAGTCTGTGTGTTTCACAGTCTGCGTGTAAAACAGTCTGCATGTATAACAGTCTGCATGTATCACAGTCTGCATGTATCACAGTCTGCATGTATCACAGTCTGTGTGTTTCACAGTCGGTGTGTGTCACAGTCTGCATGTATCACAGTCTGTGTGTTTCACAGTTGTATTAGAGTCTGTGTGTATCACAGTCTGCGTGTATCACAGTCTGTGTGTATCACAGTCTGCGTGTATCACAGTCTGCATGTATCACAGTCTGTGTGTTTCACAGTTGTATTAGAGTCTGTGTGTATCACAGTCTGCGTGTATCACAGTCTGCATGTTTAACAGTCTGCATGTTTCACAGTCTGCATGTGTCACAGTCAGTGTGTATCACAGTTTGTGTGTTTCACAGACTGCGTGTTTCACAGTCTACCTGTTTCACAGTCTGTGTGTATCACAGTCTGCGTGTATCACAGTCTGCATGTATCACAGTCTGCATGTATCACAGTCTGTGTGTTTCACAGTCTGTGTGTATCACAATCTGCATGTATCACAGTCTGTGTGTGTCACAGTTGTATTACAGTCTGTGTGTATCACAGTCTGCGTGTATCACAGGCTGCATGTTTAACAGTCTGCGTGTTTCACAGTCTGCATGTTTCACAGTCTGCATGTGTCACGGTCTGTGTGTATCACAGTTTGTGTGTTTCACAGTCTGCGTGTTTCACAGTCTACCTGTTTCAAAGTCTGCGTGTTTCACAGTCTGTGTGTATCACAGTCTGCATGTATCACAGTCTGCGTGTATCACAGTCTGTGTGTATCACAGTCTGCATGTATCACAGTCTGTGTGTGTCACAGTTGTATTACAGTCTGTGTGTGTCACAGTTGTATTACAGTCTGTGTGTAACACAGTCTGCGTGTATCACAGTCTGCATGTATCACAGTCTGTGTGTATCACAGTCTGCATGTATCACAGTCTGTGTGTGTCACAGTTGTATCACAGTCTGTGTGTGTCACAGTTGTATTACAGTCTGTGTGTATCACAGTCTGTGTGTGTCACAGTTGCATTACAGTCTGTGTGTGTCACAGTTGTATTACAGTCTGTGTGTATCACAGTCTGCGTGTATCACAGTCTGCATGTTTCACAGTCTTCATGTGTCACAGTCTACCTGTTTCACAGTCTGTGTGTATCACAGTCTGTGTGTATCACAGTCTGCGTGTATCACAGTCTGCGTGTATCACAGTCTACATGTTTAACAGTCTGCGTGTTTCACACTCTGCATGTGTCACAGTCTGTGTGTTTCACACTCTGCATGTGTCACAGTCTGTGTGTATCACAGTTTGTATGTTTCACAGTCTACCTGTTTCATAGTCTGCATGTTTCACAGTCTGTGTGTATCACAGTCTGCGTGTATCACAGTCTGCATGTATCACAGTCTGCATGTATCACAGTCTGTGTGTTTCACAGTCTGTGTGTTTCACAGTCTGCATGTATCACAGTCTGTGTGTGTCACAGTTGTATTACAGTCTGTGTGTATAACAGTCTGCATGTATCACAGTCTGCATGTTTAACAGTTTGTGTGTTTCACAGTCTGCATGTTTCACAGTCTACCTATTTCACAGTCTGCGTGTTTCACAGTCTGTGTGTATCACATTCTGCGTGTATCACAGTCTGCATGTATCACAGTCTGCATGTATCGCATTCTGCGTGTTTCACAGTCTGCATCTGTCACAGTCTACCTGTTTCACAGTCTCCGTGTATCACAGTCTGCATGTTTAACAGTCTGCATGTTTCACAGTCTGTATGTGTCACAGTCTGTGTGTTTCAAAGTCTGAGTGTTTCACAGTCTGTGTGTTTCACAGTCTGTGTGTATTGCAGTCTGCGTTTTTCACAGTCTTCATTTGTCACAGTCTACCTGTTTCACAGTCTGTGTGTTTCACGCTCTGTGTGTATCGCAGTCTGCGTGTTTCACAGTCTGCATGTGTCACAGTCTACCTGTTTCACAGTCTGCATGTATCACAGTCTGCATGTATCACAGTCTGCATGTATCACAGTCTGCATGTGTCACAGTCTACCTGTTTCACAGTCTGCGTGTTTCACAGTCTGTGTGTGTCACAGTCTGCGTGTATCACAGTCTGCACGTTTCACAGTCTGTGTGTATCACAGTCTGCATGTATCACAGTCTGTGTGTTTCACAGTTGTATTACAGTCTGTGTGTATCACAGTCTGCGTGTATCACAGTCTGCATGTTTAACAGTCTGTGTGTTTCAAAGTCTGAGTGTTTCACAGTTTGTGTGTTTCACAGTCTGTGTGTATCGCAGTCTGCGTGTTTCACAGTCTTCATGTGTCACAGTCTACCTGTTTCACAGTCTGTGTGTTTCACAGTCTGTGTGTATCACAGTCTGCGTGTATCACAGTCTGCATGTATAACAGTCTGCATGTATCACAGTCTGCATGTATCACAGTCTGTGTGTTTCACAGTCTGTGTGTATCACAGTCTGCATGTATCACAGTCTGTGTGTTTCACAGTTGTATTACAGTCTGTGTGTATCACAGTCTGCGTGTATCACAGTCTGCATGTTTAACAGTCTGCGTGTTTCACAGTCTGCATGTTTCACAGTCTGCATGTGTCACAGTCTGTGTGTATCACAGTTTGTGTGTTTCACAGTCTGCGTGTTTCACAGTCTACCTGTTTCACAGTCTGCGTGTTTCATAGTCTGTGTGTATCGCAGTCTGCATGTTTCAAGGTCTGCGTGTTTCACAGTCTGCATGTGTCACGATCTACCTGTTTCACGGTTTGTGTTTCACACTCTGCGTGTAACACAGCCTGGTGTTTCACAATCTACCTGTTTCACAGTCTGCGTGTATCACAGTCTGACTGTTTCACAGTGTGCATGTGTCACAGTCTGCCTGTTTCACAGTCTGCGTGTATCGCAGTCTGCATGTTTCACAGTCTTCATGTGTCACAGACAAGACACTGGTGATTTCTTTGGCACTGGGATAATGGTTGACCTTTTGAAAGCAAGTGGAACAGAGCAGCGCCTCAGTGACAAGTTGAATAAATCTGTTAGAGCTGGGGCAAGTTGTTCTGAGCAGAGTTGAAGGATGCGAGGGGGGATTACATCCAGCCCACTGGCCTTCCTCACACTTGTCCTTTTGAGGGACCTTTGGATGTCCTCCTGATGAAGAATAAGATCATCTGTGAATTCTGGAAACGAAAACGTCTCCCCGTTCACAGTTTCAAAGCGGCAATAAAACTGGTTGAACACAGACTGTGATAAACAGAATGTGAAACACGCAAACAATGAAAAACACAGAGTGTGATACATGTAGACTGTGATACACTCAGACTGTGATACACGCAGACTGCGATACACGTAGGCTGTGAAACACGTAGGCTGTGAAACACGCAGACTGTGATACAAGCAAACTGTGCTACACACAGGCTGTGAAACACACAGGCTGTGAAACACAGACTGTGATACATGCAGACTGTGATACATGCAGACTGTGATGCACGCAGACTGTGATACACGCAGACTGTGATACACGCAGACTGTGATACACACAGGCTGTGAAACACAGACTGTGATACATGCAGACTGTGATGCACGCAGACTGTGATACATGCAGACTGTGATGCACACAGACTGTGATGCATGCAAACTGTGATACAGGCAGACTGTGATACACACAGGCTGTGAAACACACAGGCTGTGAAACACAGACTGTGATACATGCAGACTGTGAAACACAGGCTGTGAAACACAGACTGTGATACATGCAGACTGTGATGCACACAGACTGTGATGCATGCAAACTGTGATACACTCAGACTGTGATACACACAGGCTGTGAAACACACAGGCTGTGAAACACAGACTGTGATACATGCAGACTGTGATGCACGCAGACTGTGATACATGCAGACTGTGATGCACACAGACTGTGATGCATGCAAACTGTGATACAGGCAGACTGTGATACACGCAGACTGTGATACACGCAGACTGCGATACAAGCAAACTGTGCTACACACAGGCTGTGAAACACACAGGCTGTGAAACACAGACTGTGATACACGCAAACTGTGAAACACGCAGACTGTGAAACACACAGACTGTGATACAGCTTTTAAACACTTAGGCTGTGATACACGCAGACTGTGAAACACGCAGACTGTGAAACACACAGACTGTGAAACACAGACTGTGATACACGCAAACTGTGAAACACGCAGACTGTGAAACACACAGACTGTGAAACACACAGACTGTGATACAGCTTTTAAACACTTAGGCTGTGATACACGCAGACTGTGAAACACGCAGACTGTGAAACACACAGACTGTGAAACACAGACTGTGATACACGCAGACTGTGAAACACGCAGACTGTGAAACACACAGACTGTGAAACACACAGACTGTGATACAGCTTTTAAACACTTAGGCTGTGATACACGCAGACTGTGAAACACGCAGACTGTGAAACACACAGACTGTGAAACACAGACTGTGATACACGCAAACTGTGAAACACGCAGACTGTGAAACACACAGACTGTGAAACACACAGACTGTGATACAGCTTTTAAACACTTAGGCTGTGATACACGCAGACTGTGAAACACGCAGACTGTGAAACACACAGACTGTGAAACACAGACTGTGATACACGCAGACTGTGAAACACGCAGACTGTGAAACACACAGACTGTGAAACACACAGACTGTGATACAGCTTTTAAACACTTAGGCTGTGATACACGCAGACTGTGAAACACACAGACTGTGAAACACACAGACTGTGATACAGCTTTTAAACACTTAGGCTGTGATACACGCAGACTGTGAAACACACAGACTGTGAAACACACAGACTGTGAAACACACAGGCTGTGAAACACAGACTGTGATACACGCAAACTGTGAAACACGCAGACTGTGAAACACACAGACTGTGATACAGCTTTTAAACACTTAGGCTGTGATACACGCAGACTGTGAAACACGCAGACTGTGAAACACACAGACTGTGAAACACAGACTGTGATACACGCAAACTGTGAAACACGCAGACTGTGAAACACACAGACTGTGAAACACACAGACTGTGATACAGCTTTTAAACACTTAGGCTGTGATACACGCAGACTGTGAAACACGCAGACTGTGAAACACACAGACTGTGAAACACAGACTGTGATACACGCAGACTGTGAAACACGCAGACTGTGAAACACACAGACTGTGAAACACACAGACTGTGATACAGCTTTTAAACACTTAGGCTGTGATACACGCAGACTGTGAAACACGCAGACTGTGAAACACACAGACTGTGAAACACAGACTGTGATACACGCAAACTGTGAAACACGCAGACTGTGAAACACACAGACTGTGAAACACACAGACTGTGATACAGCTTTTAAACACTTAGGCTGTGATACACGCAGACTGTGAAACACGCAGACTGTGAAACACACAGACTGTGAAACACAGACTGTGAAACACGCAGACTGTGAAACACACAGACTGTGAAACACACAGACTGTGATACAGCTTTTAAACACTTAGGCTGTGATACACGCAGACTGTGAAACACACAGACTGTGAAACACACAGACTGTGATACAGCTTTTAAACACGCAGACTGTGAAACACACAGACTGTGAAACACACAGACTGTGATACAGCTTTTAAACACTTAGGCTGTGATACACGCAGACTGTGATACACACAGACTGTGAAACACACAGACTGTGATACAGCTTTTAAACACTTAGGCTGTGATACACGCAGACTGTGAAACACACAGACTGTGAAACACACAGACTGTGATACAGCTTTTAAACACGCAGACTGTGAAACACACAGACTGTGAAACACACAGACTGTGATACAGCTTTTAAACACTTAGGCTGTGATACACGCAGACTGTGATACACACAGACTGTGAAACACACAGACTGTGATACAGCTTTTAAACACTTAGGCTGTGATACACGCAGACTGTGAAACACACAGACTGTGAAACACACAGACTGTGATACAGCTTTTAAACACGCAGACTGTGAAACACACAGACTGTGAAACACACAGACTGTGATACAGCTTTTAAACACTTAGGCTGTGATACACGCAGACTGTGAAACACACAGACTGTGAAACACACAGACTGTGATACAGCTTTTAAACACTTAGGCTGTGATACACGCAGACTGTGAAACACACAGACTGTGAAACACACAGACTGTGATACAGCTTTTAAACACTTAGGCTGTGATACACACAGACTGTGAAACACACAGACTGTGAAACACACAGACTGTGATACAGCTTTTAAACACTTAGGCTGTGATACACGCAGACTGTGATACACACAGACTGTGAAACACACAGACTGTGATACAGCTTTTAAACACTTAAGCTGTGATACACGCAACGGTGGGCGCGGAACTTCCGGGGGTGTGGCCTGCTGGTGACCCTGCGCTCACTGTTTGTTTCACTGTTTGTCTGTTAGCGTTATTAAATTTGATTTAACGTATTTTTTTAAGCAGTTCATTGATTTAATGTGGATGTGACCTGTCAGAACTTCACTGCACTTTGCACTTTGGACCTTATCGTCGCAATGAAAATCGCACTGCTGTGGATCATTTTCTGCCTATCAGCGTTTGCTCACGGGAGCTGCCTCACAAGCCGGCAAAGCTTCCTTACCTACACCAGAGAGCATCTTTTGTCACTTCGCTCACCTGGTGGAGTTCCTTCAGTTTGTCTACCTGCGGACTGTCAGGAAATCCGACGGCCTCTTAAATGTCTGGGGAAGAGGAAAAAGCGTGGCTCCAGGGGAGGCGTGAGGCACCGACTCTGGAGACGCCGCAGCAGATTCCCGCTGCCCGTCATCACTCTGTCTAACGTCCGCTCGGTAAGCAATAAACTCGATGAACTTGTGCTGAGAGCCGAGCATGACAGTGAATTTACACAGAATATTCTTGTGTGTTTGACGGAAACATGGCTTAAAGATCATCACGATACACCGAGCCTGTCAGGCTACACCGCTGTCAGAACGGTGCACTGCGCACAAATCCATCAGAGGGGGTCTGTGTTTGTTTGTGGATAACAGCTGGGCCACTCAATACAGCATACGAGAGCAAGTATGCACACCTGACTATGAGATACTGACTGTATCTTTTAGAGCCTTTTATCTTCCGCGGGAGTTCGGACAGATTCGTGTCCGGTCCAGATGACGACGCAGCAGGAGAGAGAATAGCAGAGAGCTGTAATAATGCACTCACCCACTCTGCTGACCAGCCCGTTTTCATTCTGGGTGACTTTAACTCCTGCAGTCTGTCTGACCACCTGCCCACTCTACAGCAATATGTAGACTGTCCTACACGTCTGCATCGCACACTTGACCGTTGCCATGGCAACATCCCAGAGGCTTATAAAGCGGTATGCAGACCGCCTCTTAGAAAATCTGACCACAATGTGATTCATCTTTTGCCTAAATACAAAGCTGTGGTCAAAAGAATTAAAACAGTTAATAAGCAGGTACAGGTGTGGTCCAAGGAAAGCAAAGAGCAACTCAGAGACTGTTTTGATGAAACAAACTGGGACATTTTCTTTGAATCCTGTCTGGATGGAGACGAACTCACTGACACCATCACATCTTATATTAAGTTCTGTGAGGATAACGTGTCACAGACTAAAACTGTGAAAATATTCCCAAATAACAAACCCTGGGTGTCCAAACAATTGAAAATCTGTCTTAATGAAAAGAAGGCAGCCTTCTGCTCTGGTAATGTGCAATTAATGCAGGAAGAAAGGAGACAGCTGAGAGGGAATATATTTAAGGCAAAAATTGAGTACAAGAATAAAGTAGAAAGTCAATTTTTCAGTGGCAATATAAAACAAGCCTGGGAAGGTCAAAATACACTGATGGGCAAATCCAGAAAGAAATGTGATGCTCTTACAACCATGTGATACACACAGACTGTGAAACACACAGACTGTGATGCACACAACTGTGATACACAACTGTGACACACACAGACTGTGATACAACTGTGAAACATGCAGACTGTGAAACACACAGACTGTGATACAACTGTGAAACATGCAGACTGTGAAACACACAGACTGTGATACAACTGTGAAACATGCAGACTGTGAAACACACAGACTGTGATACAACTGTGAAACATGCAGACTGTGAAACACACAGACTGTGATACAACTGTGAAACACGCAGACTGTGATACAACTGTGAAACATGCAGACTGTGAAACACACAGACTGTGATACACACAACTGTGAAACACACAGACTGTGAAATGCACAGACTGTGATAAACTCAGACTGTGAAACACACAGGCTGTGAGCCACACAACAGTGATCCACCTGTGAAACACACAGACTGTGATACACACAACTATGAAACACACAACTGTGATACACACATACTGTGAAACACACATACTGTGAAACACACATACTGTGATACACGCAGACTGTGATACACACAGACTGTGAAACACACAACTGTGATACACACATACTGTGATACACGCAGACTGTGATACACGGAGACTGTGAAACACACAACTGTGATACACAACTGTGGTACACACAGACTGTGATACACAAGTGTGATACACAACTATGATACACTCAGACTGTGATACACACAGACTGTGAAACAAGCAAATGTGACCCACACAGACTGTGATACAACTGTGAAACACACACACTGTGAACCACAGACTGTGATACAGGCAGACTGTAATACACACAACTGTGAAACATGCAGACTGTGAAACACACAGACTGTGATACACGCAGACTGTAATACACACAACTGTGAAACATGCAGACTGTGAAACACACAGACTGTGATACATGCAGAATGTGAAACATGCAGACCGTGATACAACTTTGTAACACACAGACTGTGATACACACAGACTGTGATACACACAGACTTTCAAACATGCAGATTGTGATACAAGTGGGAAACACACAGATTGTGATACACACAGACTGTGAAACAACTTTTAAACACTTACGCTGTGATACACACAGACTTTCAAACATGCAGATTGTGATACAAGTGGGAAACACACAGATTGTGATACACACAGGCTGTGATACAACTTTTAAACACTTACGCTGTGATACACACAGACTGTGATGCACACAGACTGTGATACAGACAACTGTGATACAACTGTGAAACATGGAGACTGTGATACCCGCAGACTGTGAAACACACAGACTGTGATACACCCAACTGTGATACAACTGTGAAACACACAGACTGTGATACACCCAACTGTGATACAACTGTGAAACACACAGACTGTGAAACACGCTGACTGTGAAACGCAGACTGTGAAACACGCTGACTGTGAAACGCAGACTGTGAAACACGCAGACTGTGAAACACGCTGACTGTGAAATGCAGACTGTGAAACACGCTGACTGTGAAACATGCAGACTGTGATACACGCTGACTGTGAAACACTCAGACTGTGATGAACACCTAACCCTAACCCTAACACGCATGTTTCACACTCTGTGTTTATCACAGAAATTAAATATATTCATTTTAAATGCACCGGTTCATTTTGAGGTTGTTAACGTAAGAGCTTCTATCTTGGTTGCATATGAATCTGTACCAGTGGGAAATATGCAAAACCAGGCAGTGAACGTCTCCAAAGGGCCACCTCTGAGACCCTGGCATTTCAATCCAAGCCACTTATAGCCATTAGTGATCCTTTGTTTATGTGACTGTGCTCTGAGCCAACAAGCCGTGGATGGCTCCCCCACACGAGTGGTAATGAGTTCCTAAGCAGCTGGCAGGACTGGTCCCAGGGACACAGGTGCAGACTGTGCTGCTTTGACCAGCTGCAGGGTACTGAGGCATAGAGGTCCAGGGCCTGCTGTGGTCTGCTCACAGGGGACCATAAGGCAAATGTGATCCTGGTACATTGTTCTGGTGTGCATAATAGGCTCTTTTCAGGCTTTCTCAGGGGAGCTCTGGGAGTCTGAGCTTAAAGAAGTAATGTGACGTTGGTCTCTGACTTTGCTGAGACATTGCCCTGTGACTCACTTCATGTTTGTGTTGACTTCAAGGAAATGCACCAGCTAGTTTACCACCCCACCTCAGACAGACATGGACAGTGCCGCTCCATGTTGCTGTGCTGAAGAAAGTCGTCACTACAGCCACATTCGGTCCAAATCCCAGTCTGGCAGCAGGACAGACCTCTCCCTCATAATCCTGCTGTTTCACTCTCACAGGCCTGTCACACCTTGACGATTTAGCCAGCATCTGCTGTCAGTTAAGAGCACGTTGAAGCACGCTGATATACTTCATAATTCAGTGAGTCCATCAAAAAATTTTGGGGATGCACAATATTTTCCACATATGTCAGCGTATGACTGATACGTTCTGCATACGCAGGACATGAGTTGTAGGTAAATTATGCGATTGTTGACACATGTTTCTTCTAAGTTGCTCATAAGGTGAAATACATTCATTGATTGACTCAAAGTTGCAGTCCTCATGTTAACAGTTCAAGCTGTTTCACACACAGACTAAATATAAAGTCTTAATCTGACCTGTTTGTTTCAGTCAGATTCATCATCACAGCCTCACAAAAACTTAGCCACATAAAGTGTCCTGATTTTGGAAAAAAAAACATTTGGAAATACTTTAGTTCCTTGTGTTGGCTGAAGAAATATAACGTTTTTAAAGAAGTACCACTGTGTTTGTCTGCTCCTGGTGAGTTACTCAGCCTGAACCCGAAAACGCCGGCGCTTAGTGCCACAACAAGAACATCTGCTTATTTTAAAAGTTGAAAGAATGACAGTGCCTCATTCATTCACATCAGCAATACAGACATCAGTCGACTCTTCAGCATTCTGTACGTGATGAAAATAAATCCCAGGAGCCACCAAAACCACAATAAAATAAAATCAATCTGTTTGGCCTCTGAGTGGAGGGGAGAGGCTGCGCAACAGCATAGGTGCACTCAGTGACATGCTTACACATGCTTACATGCTTGTGCTCTGCTTACCAAACAAAAGGTACTGCTGGTGGTGGAAGCACAACTCAAGGCAGACATAAGTGTTCTGACCCGTATCGTACCGACCCGGGCCTCTCGATGGAAACGGGGCTGTCAGCATACATTGGCTAAATTGTCATGGTGTGACAGGGCCGTACCGTCAACCTGTGGGCGGAATCACTGCCAGGGTTGTAGATTCTGGGCTGTTATCACTGTAGAGCTGCAGTATTCCTGAGGTCAACAACTGCTTGACCTTTGACCTGTGATGAATTGTACTCTGTTTTTTCTGTTTTATTTCAGAATGATCAGACAAGGCTGCCAACTTATTCTCATCCACCTCTTCAACATCTTTGCACACAGAGGAGGTATGAGATTTGTTGTAATGTGTTCACTGTGTGTTTGTTTGAAATGTTGGAGCTTCAAGCAGTCGGGTCGAGTGTGAATCTAAAATTAAGAAATGAAACAGCTGGAACACAAAATAATATGACATAAATACACTGTACCACCAAAGAGGGAAGTTGAAATAGTTTTTCTCATTCAGTGAGGCTGTTTGTAACTTATATTTTCACATCAATGACACAGTGGAGCAGGTCGCTTAGTGGGCCACCAATGTGCAGACCTGGGTTTGATTCCCTCTCATGCTTGCCGTCTGTGTCCTTGGATGAGATCAGACAGTTACTGTAGGTTGTCCTCACACTTGGCGCAGGTGCTCATGCACACTTTCCCCTCTCCCCCACTGGCACAACGTGACCTTTGTTTGTAAGAAAGCATGCTTGCCTGCACAACACTAATGGAGTGTATCATACTGCATTCATCCCTGTTCAGATATGACTAGTCTGACATGGGGAGGTGAAGGAATGGTTTATTTATTATTACCAAATAGCATGGACATCCCGCTGCCTGGACCATCGACTCCCTCACTGACCGCCTGCAGTACGTGCGGCTGTCAGTCTGAGGTGGTAAGGTCCAGCACCGGGGCCCCCCAGGGTACCGTCCTCTCGCCTTTCCTCTTCACCCTCTATACCTCGGAATTCACCTACAACACAGACAGCTGCCACCTCCAGAAGTTCTCTGATGACTCCGCCATTGTGGGTCATGTGTCTGAGGGGAATGAGCTGGAGTACCAGTCGGTCATCACAGACTTCGTGTGAGCGCAACCACTTGTGTCTCAACATCAGTAAGACGAAGCAGATGGTGATCAACTTCAGGAGGAAACCACCACCTCACCCAACGGTGAACATCCAGGGGGAGGACATAAAGACTGTGGACAGTTTCAAATACCTGGGTGTTCACCTCAACAACAAACTGGACTGGACTCACAACACTCACGCCCTGTACAAGAAAGGCCAGAGTCGCCTCCAGAGACTGAGATCCTTTGGAGTGAGCAGACCTCTGCTTAAGACCTTCTATGACTCTGTTGTAGCCTCAGCTCTCCTCTATACTGTCGTCTGTTGGGCCCCAGGCAGCACAGAGCGGGAGAGAAAGAGACTGAATAATAATAACCACATGCAATAATATGTCCACAAATCATGTGCAGTAACAACTCGTTTACAAATCCCTCACTAGTGTCACCTTATCACATCTAAACTCCATCTCACGTATTATAAATAAGATGCTCCTTTCTCTTTCAATCCCAGTCATGTTTAGAAATATGCATATGTACTCTATATATGTACGTACATATAGATATGCATATGTGTATGTGTATAGGTATGTGTGTGCATGTGTGTATATATATATATATATATATATATATATATATATATATATATATATATATAAAACTATGTATCTGGGTGTGTATGTACAGTGAGGAAAATAAGTATTTGAACACCCTGCGGTTTTGCAAGTTCTCCCACTTAGAAATCATGGAGCGGTCTGAAATTTTCATCTTAGGTGCATGTCCACTGTGAGAGACACAGTCAATAAAAAAAAAATAAATCCAGAAATCACAATGTATGATTTTTTAATAATTTATTTGTATGTTACTGCTGCAAATAAGTATTTGAACACCTACCAACCAGCAAGAATTCTGTCTCTCACAGACCTGTTAATTTTTCTTTAAGAAGCCCTCTTATTCTGCACTCTTTACCTGTATTAATTGCACCTGTTTGAACTTGTTACCTGTATAAAAGACACCTGTTCACACACTCAATCAATCACACTCCAACCTGTCCACCATAGCCAAGACCAAAGAGCTGTCTAAGGACACCAGGGACAAAACTGTAGACCTGCACAAGGCTGGGATGGACTACAGGACAACAGGCAAGCAGCTTGGTAGAAGACAACAACTGTTCTGATTATTTATTAGAAAGTGGAAGAAACACAAAATGACTGTCAATATCTCCCTCGGTCTGGGATTCCATGCAAGATCTCACTTTGTGGGGTAAGGATGAATCTGAAAAAGCTCAGAACTACACAGGAGGACCTGGTCAATGACCTGAAGAGAGCTTGGACCACAGTCACAAAGATTACATTAGTAACACATGATGCTGTCATGGTTTAAAATCCTGCAGGGCAGCAAGGCCCCCCTGCTCAAGCCAGCACATGTCCAGGCCCGTTTGAAGTTCACCAGTGACCATCTGGATGATCCAGAGGAGGCATGAGAGAAGGTCATGTGGTCAGATGAGACCAGAATAGAGCTTTTTGGAATCAACTCCACTTACCATGTTTAGAGGATGAGAACAACCCCAAGAAAACCATCCCAACTGGGAAGCATGGGGGGGTGGAAACATCATACTCTGGGGGTGCTCTTCTGCAAAGGGGACTGCACCGTATTGAAGGGAGGATGGATGGGGTCATGTATTGCGAGATTTTGGCAAACAACCTCCTTCCCTCAGTAAGAGCATTGAAGATGGGTCATGACTGGGTCTTCCAGCATGACAGTGACCCCAAACACACAGCCAGGGCAACTAAGGAGGGGCTCCATAAGAAGCATTTCAAGGTCCTGGAGTGGCCTGGCCAGTCTCTAGACCTGAACTCAATAGAAAATATTTGGAGAGAGCTGAAACTTCAAACTTGAAAGATCTCGAGAAGATCTGTATGGAGGAGTGGACCAAAATCCCTGCTGCAGTGTGTGAAAACCTGGTGAAAAACTACAGGAAAAGTTTGACCTCTGTAATTGCAAACAAAGGCTACTGTACCAAATATTAACATTGATTTTCACAGGTGTTCAAATACTTATTTGCAGCAGTAACATACAAATAAATTATTTAAAAAAATCATACATTGTGATTTCCAGATTTTTTTTTTAGATTATGTCTCTCACAGTGAACATGCATCAAAGATGAAAATTTCAGACCCCTCCATGATTTCTAAGTGGGAGAACTTGCAAAATCGCAGGGTGTTCAAATACTTATTTTCCTCACTGTATGTGTGTATATGTATGTGTGTATATACGAGGTCTGTCCAAAAAGTAACAGACCTTTTTATTTTTTTCAAAAGCTATATGGATTTGAATCATGTGCGCTTGCATCAGCCAAGCTTGAACCTTCGTGTGCATGCGTGAGTTTTTTCACGCCTGTCGGTTGCGTTATTCACCTGTGGGCAGGCTTTGAGTGAGCACTGGTCCACCCCCCTCGTCGGATTTTTATTGTCAGGGAAATGGCAGAGCGACTGCCATTTTGCTCTATGAAATTTTTTTCAGAAACTGTTAGAGACAGCCAGTTGGAAACCATTCAAAAGATTCAGACGGCTTTCGGTGAAGATTCTGTCGGCGTCACACGGATTAAGGAGTGTTAAAACCTTTTTAAAGACGGCCCACAGCGGCGGAGGGCGCGCAGCGCACCGAGCAGCCATCAACAGGCTGGAACGACCAGATCATTTCCAAACAACGCTGTGTTGATCCGGGACATCGTGTGACTACCACAGAAATGGCAAGAGAGCTGGACATTGCACTTTTGCGGCACATTCCACTGTTACAGGAGATTTTGTAATGAAAGACGTGCGGAGGATTTCGCGCGTCGGCACGGAGCCGCTCATGGCGCGCAACAAAAAAAACACTTCCGTGTTGGAAATCTCACAGGACATGTTGTGGCATGTCCAGCTGTTACACAATTTCTTGGATACTCACTCGACTGAAAAGCCATTTTGTGAGATGTACTTTAAAAAAAAAACAAAAAACTTTTATTTATTTAATTATTGGCTGGTACCTTGTGTCCAGAACAGAGCACCTCTCATACAGGCAAAAAATTAACGTGGCCCATTCCACTGAATTTTGGATTTGATTTCTCTATCTGCATACAGAGCTGTGGTCTCGCAGTGCATGTTTTGTGCATGACAGTGCAGTTGATCAAGAAATGCATATTGTGTTTTACAAATGTCTCTTTATAAGCTTACATACTTAAGATGAACAGCAAAAACCTCCTTTTTCCACAGCATGTGCTCACTGGAGATGAAAGTAAACTGAGGTCATTTCTTTGGATTATTTTACTAAAGGTAAATGCACTGGAGTGTCGACTGGCCTGGACGCACACAGTCTGTTAAAACTGACAGGACTGCATTCCAGTGCAACAGAAACTGAGGATCTCTTGTAATATTGATTTCACCTCACCTCCCCATATGAAGCTTGTCTCATCCAAGTGAATCATGCAATAAGGGATTTATCAATCAATCATGGTGCATGCATTACAAGATTTATACTGAGACAGCAGAGGAAGAAATATGTTGTAGTTTTGCTCGCTGGCCAAGATTCGTGGTCATTAGTAAGGTCAAAAACCAGACCCCTAAAAATCGGTCCACCCTGCCTTCACTGTGCGTGCGTCATTAGCCGCAGTTCACCGATTATCACCTTGTTTCTGCTTCATACTGCCTCCAGTCATCATCTGTCTCAGTCACAGATAGCTGAAGCTTTTGTGCATCAATCATTTCCACACAAATTCAGCATTATTTCATCATAAAAGGTGGATGAAGTGATCAGAGCGCTGTGGCTAGCTGATGGCTAGCTGATGCATTCAGCTGCCATTGCCATTCAACTGTCATTTCAAAGTGTCACCAAGTATCACCTTGTTTCGGCTTAAAGCTGACTTTAGAATGATTTAAGAGGTTTTAACTTGTCTGATCGCTAATAATCACATTAATCCATTTGATCTCTTTGGGTGAAGAGACTCTGTGTCAGACGAGTGGCAGCGCTGGAATGATGCATGTGCAGTAGAGGCAGGGCGGGCCAGTTTTTAGGAGCGGACTGTTGGGTTTGCCACACAGATTTTAACCCAAATGTACTGACGGCTGTGTTATCCAAGCAGTAATACTATTAGTAACTGTTAAATTCAGTGATCGTGTCAGTGACATGATGTCTGAGTTCTCTGCTCCAGTGTTATTTGTGATCACATTACATGTGGCCATGGCCAAGTCCAGCTGGACTGCACCCAGGACCACCTCAGCAAGTCGGGACACTAAGTGGACTTTGGTTGGTATGGTCCAGAGTGCCTAGTGTTAGGGTCTTTTCATTCTTGCTCCCTTTCAGCCAGAAAACCGAACTCAGAGCAATTAATCAGGCTATTTTTTGCAAATCTGAAAACTCCAAACTAGTCTTAGGGCCCTGTCACACCTTGGTGATTTAGCCAACGTATGAAAAATTTAGAGAATACTCTGGATATGTCTAATACATTATGCAGCAGTCACATTATGATATAGTGTCCTTCGACGTGCTGCGCGCCAAGCGGCTAGTGATAGCTGGACGCGCGGACCCTCCGTGTGGCCGGCCACTTTCACCTCCATGTGGCTGGCTGACGTGTTCATGATGTGAGCGTGTGGATGTCTCACGTCCATGCAGTCAGAGCTGCTCCAGGCAGGTGGCCTGCAGCAGCCATGAACTTCGCTGGCCTGACCTCTGGCCACTGCGTACGCGTGACAGAAGGGGATCTCTTTATTTAATTTCATATTAATTCATTGTTTACTTCCATGGGCATGGTTCATGAAGAAAAAGGATCAGACGGATGATAATTTGTGTATAACTCGCCAAAAATGTGTAAGGACAACATAATGGGAGAGAGCACAGAACATAAAAAAACACAAACACACACACACACACACACACACACACACAGCAACAACAACAACAAAAGCAGTGGTTATTGTCACTGTTTCGGCACTATGGCAAACAATTTGCAATTTAGTAAAATATTTAATTCCTGTTATAAAGAGTGGACAATTCAAGTATGATCCTTCTGTTCCTCTGTACATGAACCATGGTCATGGACGGAAACAAGCAAGTAATGAATTGACATGATTAAACTCTCATATCATGGGCACATCAGTAGCTTCGTGTGTCCAGCCATGGATGTGGTGGACGTGCGTTATGGATCGGCAGCTGTGTTTTCACATGATCAGAGGGATATTTTCACATGGGGCAACCTGGCTGATGATGTGCACACTGACGCTGACCGCATTGCAAAGATCATATGTGATAGATTTAGTACCATGTGAGAACAGCATGTTGATAGATTGCACATCACAGTGGGGTGTTGACAGGTGATGGTAGTCATGACACAATATGTGCTCTCCAGGTATGAGTTGCCGCCGACATGCCCATCTATCCAGACCAACTCACAGCTTACAGAAAAAAAGTCTTGCCCTCTGTCCCTTTTTTTCTGTTGTTATTTATGTATTTGTTATGTAAATATGTATTTAGTTATTGTAGCATTTATTTATTCATGGCAGCATGGTAGATTAGTGGTTAGCACTGTTGCCTCACAGCGACAAGGTCATGAGATTGATTCCTGCCTGTGATCTTTGTGTGTGGAGTTTGCAAGACATACAGGTTAGGTGGATTGGAAACTTTAAATTGTACATAAGTGTGTGTGTGTGTGTGGGGGGGGGGGGGGGGGTGTCAATGTGTTTGTTTGTCTCTATGTGGCCCTGGGACAGACTGGCATCCTGTCCAGGGTGAACCCCGCCTCACACCCTGAGACTGCTGGAATAGACTCCAGCCCCCCGTGACCCTTAAGTGGAGTAAGCAGTTGAAGATGATTGAGTGAGCATTTATTTATTTGTCCTCCTTCTCTCTGTTTTCTGTGTTTTAATTTAACACGTCGTGTGCACTCTGTCAGTTCTAGCTGACAGTGAATCGCCGGCTGGCAATCAGCTGAAATACTCCATGTGTCCACAGCACTATAGGCAAAGCAATCACACATTAATGAGTTCACACCTTTCTTCTTATTGTATAGATGTTTTTATTTATTTTCCACTCTTTCTGTCTGTCATGTGGACTACAATTTACATAGTGGAAGTGCCATTAGCCTGGCCAGCTGATAATAACGTTCACACTGTGCCGTGCTCGCTGAGACGTGGCTAGCTGATCCTCATGTGATCTCGTCTGTACATAATTATCAGCATGCCATGAGAGCATGAGAGCCCACCCACATGTGCATTGCCTGAAGTGTGGAGAGCTGATGTTCATGGCACAATATATGTTCTTCAGCTGTGAGTTGCGAGTACACAGCAGTCAGCTGTTCCAGCATGGACATGACAGCCGTCCAGATATGCATTGCATCTCAGCCTTACCTGACAATGTTGGATCATGGTGTTGCGGGAGGGGGACTGCACACTCGCATGCCATTTGTATTGCGGGGGGACTGCACACTCGCATGCCATTTGTATTGCGGGGGGACTGCATATTCGCATGCCATTTGTATTGCGGGGGGACTGCACACTCGCATGCCGTTTGTATTGCGGGGGAACTGCATATTCGCATGCCATTTGTGTTGCAGGGGGACTGCACACTCGCATGCCATTTGTATTGCGGGGGAACTGCACACTCGCATGCCATTTGTGTTGCGGGGGGACTGCACACTCGCATGCCATTTGTGTTGCGGGGGGACTGCACACTCGCATGCCATTTGTGTTGCGGGGGGACTGCACACTCGCATGCCATTTCCATTCTAGCTTATTAATTAATCAAAAACCCAGACAGAGCTTTAATTCATTTGAAAGCTTGACTCTTAGTCTTGTCCATCCAAATTGGAAGTCCCAAAAACCAGTTTTATTTGTTGTTATCTATCGTCCTCCTGGTCGTTACTGTGAGTTTCTCTGTGAATTTTCAGAACTTTTGTCTGACTTAGTGCTTAGCTCAGATAAGATAATTATAGTGGGCGATTTTAACATCCACACAGATGCTGAGAATGACAGCCTCAACACTGCATTTAATCTATTATTAGACTCAATTGGCTTTGCTCAAAATGTAAATGAGTCCACCCACCACTTTAATCATATCTTAGATCTTGTTCTGACTTATGGTATGGAAATTGAAGACTTAACAGTATTCCCTGAAAACTCCCTTCTGTCTGATCATTTCTTAATAACATTTACATTTACTCTGATGGACTACCCAGCAGTGGGGAATAAGTTTCATTACACTAGAAGTCTTTCAGAAAGCGCTGTAACTAGGTTTAAGGATATGATTCCTTCTTTATGTTCTCTAATGCCATATACCAACACAGTGCAGAGTAGCTACCTAAACTCTGTAAGTGAGATAGAGTATCTCGTCAATAGTTTTACATCCTCATTGAAGACAACTTTGGATGCTGTAGCTCCTCTGAAAAAGAGAGCTTTAAATCAGAAGTCCGTGGTATAACTCACAAACTCACAGCTTAAAGCAGATAACCCATAAGATGGAGAGGAAATGGCGTCTCACTAATTTAGAAGAGCTTCACTTAGCCTGGAAAAAAGAGTCTGTTGCTCTATAAAAAAGCCCTTCATAAAGCTAGGACATCTTACTACTCATCACTAATTGAAGAAAATAAGAACAACCCCAGGTTTCTTTTCAGCACTGTAGCCAGGCTGACAAAGAGTCAGAGCTCTATTGACTCTATATGACTTTCTTTGCTAATAAAATTTTAACTATTAGAGAAAAAATTACTCATAACCATCCCAAAGACGTATCGTTATCTTTGGCTGCTTTCAGTGATGCCGGTATTTGGTTAGACTCTTTCTCTCAGATTGTTCTGTCTGAGTTTGTTATGTGTCGGACGCAGCTCGGAGAACCGACCAGCGTTTGAAGGACCCAGTATGAAATAAGCAGAGCACGGTACAAAGGCTAACTGAATTTAATACATAACAGTGATGTGATACAAAACAACAAAAGAGTGTGCGGTCTGGCGTGGTGGTGATACGGTGCGCTCCCAGCAGCGCTAACGGTCCGGAGCCAGAAGCCGTTCGGACCCAAGGACCCCGCCGACACCCCCCAGGTGGCCGCAACAAACCGAGTCTGTGAAAGAAGGAACCATTATGTGAGTCCACACTCTATACACAGAGAGACCACTCAAAGGTGTACATAAACAGCAAACACTTCCTGGCTTAATTACTAATCAGCTTCCCAACCTGCAGGCATGGAACATCCAGTTCACAAAACTCCACTGCAGAGGAAGCCGATACATGACTAACGTACAGTTCAATATAATAAGGTGTGAGGGACACCACATTTACTGACTGTATAAACGTTAGTCACAAAATCTAACGTACCTCAGGAAGGGTGCTGACGAGCGTGAGACCTCACCCCCTCCTCTTTCACAGACCGTGCATCAAACCATGGACGTTCTCTGCATCCACTGATGATGAGATGGCTCCCGAGACGACGATCTCACCCGTCTGGTCACAAGGTCGAATCTCTGGCAAATACACACTGTATACTCCAGTCTTAAATGCCACCATGTTCCAATCCATATAGATGCACCACAGCTGTGAGTCCTGACGAGCCGCAGGTGATCAGGGTGAGGTCCTGATAACCTCAGCAACACAGCCACTCAGTCCCAAATGCAAGCCACCTGGAAGGAAAAACAAAAGACAGAAACAAAAAGGCAGCCAGGCCCCCCAGCCATACAACAGAGTTATTTTCATTAGTTACTTCATCCAAACCATCAACATGTCTATTAGACCCCATTCCTACCAGGCTGCTCAAGGAAGCCCTACCATTATTTAATGCTTCGATCTTAAATATGATCAATCTATCTTTATTAGTTGGCTATGTACCACAGGCTTTTAAGGTGGCAGTAATTAAACCATTACTTAAAAAGCCATCACTTGACCCAGCTATCTTAGCTAATTATAGGCCAATCTCCAACCTTCCTTTTCTCTCAAAAATTCTTGAAAGGGTAGTTGTAAAACAGCTAACTGATCATCTGCAGAGGAATGGTCTATTTGAAGAGTTTCAGTCAGGTTTTAGAATTCATCATAGTACAGAAACAGCATTAGTGAAGGTTACAAATTATCTTCTTATGGCCTCAGACAGTGGACTCATCTCTGTGCTTGTTCTGTTAGACCTCAGTGCTGCTTTTGATACTGTTGACCATAAAATTTTATTACAGAGATTAGAGCATGCCATAGGTATTAAAGGCACTGCGCTGCGGTGGTTTGAATCATATTTATCTAATAGATTACAATTTGTTCATGTAAATGGGGAATCTTCTTCACAGACGTGGGGCACTTAGATAATGTGGGGCCATTTGCACAGCCAGCTTGAAAGTGGTCACCTGCTCTGTGCGCTAGTGCTGGCTTTGAGAATGGCCCCAGCTTTTCTAAGTGCCCCCGTGAGTTCGAATGGGTTTCCAGTGCGAGCAGCACATAAATGTAGAGTGCATGTGCTGTGCCCGTATGGATGTGGCGATTGCTGTACGAGGCGTTCGAGTGCAGCTTCGATTTCCCATTCTGGATCTATTGGACTACTATTGGATTAACCATGGAATTGATCAGCTGGTCTCTGAACGCCATTGACACCATTTTTTCTAGAAGAAGGTCAGGACTGGGGGATCCTACCTCCCCAGATGGAACATATCCTGCGAGCTATGTCCTCGACTGCTGGAGTTCCTGGAATGTGGCATGCTTGGCGCTTTTCTCCGTTGAGGATGTCGAGGATTTATTCATTTTTGGTCTTATGGTAGCAGGGCTGGTACTTTCTGGCTTATGTGCTGTCCTGATCTACCGGAAAATTGGCAAGACGGCGGCATCAAGAACTATGGCCTCTCGCTTGTCCGTCATGATTAACGAGGTTGGCAAGACAGTGCATTCTCAGACTGCGATGACTCTTGAACTCAGACACAAATTGGATGACATCTTGGAGCAGATGCATGCCTTGCAGGTGAAGCTGAAGATTTCAGAGCCCGGTGAATATTCTTAATTCATGATTGGGATTTGGTTGTGTAAGTGGAACTGTTAAAAAGCGTTTTTTACTGCTGTAACCGTAACATTACAGGCTTATGAAGCCTGAAGGTCAAATTGCACGACTGTTTTTCCTCCAGAGGGATTTGTTTCGGCCTGGGAAACATTTGGCTGTTTCTTATCTCATCTCACAACGACAATAAACTGCTCGTGTCTGCATGGGTTTCCTCTGGGCACTCTGGTTTCCTCCCACAGTCAGAAACGTGCTTATTTAGGGTCTGCTCCTTTCTCTGCCCCTGACCAAAGCAGCGTCTACATCTGGAGTTGGTCCCCAGGTGCCGGACTGTGGCTGCCCACTGCCCCTAGTGGTTGGATTGTGTCTAACTGTAACTTGGATGGTTCAATCAATCAATCAATTTTTTTTATATAGCGCCAAATCACAACAAACAGTTGCCCCAAGGCGCTTTATATTGTAAGGCAAGGCCATACAATAATTATGTAAAACCCCTAACAGTCAAAACGACCCCCTGTGAGCAAGCACTTGGCTACAGTGGGAAGGAAAAAACTCCCTTTTAACAGGAAGAAACCTCCAGCAGAACCAGGCTCAGGGAGGGGCAGTCTTCTGCTGGGACTGGTTGGGGCTGAGGGAGAGAACCAGGAAAAAGACATGCTGTGGAGGGGAGCAGAGATCGATCACTAATGATTAAATGCAGAGTGGTGCATACAGAGCCAAAAAGAGAAAGAAACAGTGCATCATGGGAACCCCCCAGCAGTCTAGGTCTATAGCAGCATAACTAAGGGATGGTTCAGGGTCACCTGATCCAGCCCTAACTATAAGCTTTAGCAAAAAGGAAAGTTTTAAGCCTAATCTTAAAAGTAGAGAGGGTGTCTGTCTCCCTGATCTGAATTGGGAGCTGGTTCCACAGGAGAGGAGCCTGAAAGCTGAAGGCTCTGCCTCCCATTCTACTCTTACAAACCCTAGGAACTACAAGTAAGCCTGCAGTCTGAGAGCGAAGCGCTCTATTGGGGTGATATGGTACTATGAGGTCCCTAAGATAAGATGGGACCTGATTATTCAAAACCTTATAAGTAAGAAGAAGAATTTTAAATTCTATTCTAGAATTAACAGGAAGCCAATGAAGAGAGGCCAATATGGTTAAATGCAGACGTTAAATTTCATTGAATGTATAAATGCACAATGACAATAAAGGCTCTATTCTATTCTATTCTCTCCTCTCACTCACTCACTCACTCACTCATCTTTAACCACGTATCCGGGATCAGGCCGTGGGGGCAACAGCTCCAGCAGGCTTCCCTTTCCCGGGCCACGTTGACCACCTCTAACTGGGGGATCCTGAGGTGTTCCCAGGCCAGTGTGGAGATATAATCTTTCCACCTGTTCTATTCTATTCTATTCTATTCTATCCCAATCATGCTCAAATTTGAATTCACCAAGAAACACTCATTTGATATGTCCACTTCAAATTTGGTGAAAACCTGAGGAATTTTATTTGTTATGAAAACCTGACAGGTCCACTCACCTACAATGTCAATCAAACACTCTACAAGACAGCTGTCAAATTACATTGAAGGACTTTAAAATTTAAACCCTTTCCTGAAGCAATGTCATCAGGATGTTCAGAAACTCTGTTTTAGGTTAGTAGTCCATGAGTCAGAAGCCAGTTTTAAACAAATTGGTACCACTTAGGGGGAATAAATACAATCCAACCTCAGTGTACCAAGGCCTACACAAAAAATGTATGGTGGTCATCCTAAGGTGGCAGCCAGGTAGAGGTCCATGAAGGATAACACAGGGGTCAGCATTTAAAAAAAACCTCCAAATGTATTGAAAAGTACACCACATTATTCATCTGAATGTAACAATTTTAAAAATATATAGTTTGGATGATGGATGACTGAATGTTATGGGATAAAATCAGCAAAACAGTTTATGCTACCTGCCTATGTCCTTGGATAAGGCACTTAATCTACATCATCTCAGTCCACCCAGCTGTTAGCAGGTACCAGCCTGCGTCAGACTGGTGTCCTATCCAGGGGGAATTGTAGACTCTCATTTGCTTGACACTACGGAATCTGGAGATACACCAGCACCAACTATGCTCAGGGCCTATATAGGACTTAATTGTTAAAAAGGATTAACAAATGGAATAGTTCTCACCATAATGGATCATTGGTCTGCAAAGTAAAGGTCAAACAAGGTTAACAACTATACTTTCAACCAAAACTACAGTAGCTTTAACTTTTGAGACCTGTACAAAGTGAAATTGATCTTTGTCCCCTTTTTTGTTGTTTATTGCACCATAACTCCATAACATACATATATCCCAAACATCTTGGAATCTTTATGATCAGATAAACAATGTGGACTAATTATCAATATGATTGTCTTGGACAGTGTAATCTTTCAGTGACCCCTACTGGGCTGTAGCTGCCACCTTGGACAGCCACCATACATTTTGTGTAGGCCGTGGTATACTGGGGGTGGATTGGAAGTGTTGTTTAGTCCCTTTAAGTAGTACCGAAAACCTGCTTGGCCCTGTGGATGATGGAGGCCGTCTTGTGCCATTGGATTTGTCTGGCTACATAAAGTGCCCTGCATGTGTTCGTTTTGCTCTTAAGGTAAGCTGTCCGCATATTGCCATGTTGTTGAGATATCATGGCTCTAAAACACTGTGAACACTATGTAAAGAGTACCAGGCCACCCATAGGCCGATGGCTGTGGGGGACATGACTTTTTGAGTGGGACCTCAGAATTGTTGCCACTGTATTCCAGGACCAGAGTGGTTGTAGGAAATTTTAGTCATGTTGAATGGCAAGACGGGAGCCTTTCTCTACAGCCATTCATTCCTCCTTCCACCCTTGGAACAGGCCATTTAAAGATCTTCCTTTTGCTCTTCTCCTGTAGTTACCTCTCAGGACATTCTGTATCCCTTTGGACCTGACCATGGAGATTTAGAGACCCCAAAAATGGATGATGGGAGTTCTCCTGAAATTACTTTGCTCATGCCATTTGTTTTCTTCAACATCCCCTATCGTTCCATTTATGTAAGCCTCTATGAATATTTACTTACTACATAATCAATGGTTAATATCAGTTAATCAATCTCCTAAAATTGCTATGTGCATTTGTTAGTAAAGAGTCAGATGCTAAACTGGCTTCTGTATTTACAGGTTAACAACAACGGTGTGATCTCCTTCAACGTGCAGGTTAGCCAGTTTACACCCGAGGCCTTCCCCCTCAGCGACAGCAGGTCATTTATCGCCCCGCTGTGGGCAGATGTGCACAACGGGATCCGTGGAGATGTGTACTACAGAGGGTCCACCGAACCAGAAATATTACAGCGTGCATCAAAAGACGTCCGCAAGTACTTCAAAAACATGCATGCCTTCAGAGCAACCTGGGTGTTTATTGCAACATGGCACCAAGTCACCTTCTACGGAGGAAGCCAGACAACCCCGGTAAAGTTCAGACATATGATGTTCTACAGACATTTAGACAAAGTGATGAAGAAGATTCTTCACATCTATAGAATTACGACCACAAACCAGAAAAACTTGGGATGCATGGAAAGTGCAAATAAAACAAAAATGCATTGATTTTTACTTTTACTTTTATTTTATTCCACATCGCAAGAACCCAAGATTTTCATGTTTTTTTTCTTGATCAACTTTACATCATTGGCTAAAATAAATCCATTCCTACATTTAAGGAAAGCAAAACATTGCAAAAAAGAAGAAGGGTGGGACACTAAAGCATTTGCCACTTTGTCATGTTGTCATTCCTTCTCACAAAGCTTCAAAGATGTTTTGGTGATGAGGACACCAAGTGATGAAGTGTTTCAGTTGTTAGCTGTAGTCAAAGTTCAACCAAATTCAACTGCTGTGACGTATATTTGCATGGTCAATAGAAACAAGGGGCCGGATCCAAAACATGGGAGAGTGCATAAAGGAGCTGGAGCTCCTGCTCCTTTATGCACAGCAGTTTTCCAGAGAAAATCCTAATGGCCCCTTCACACATAGCACAATTGAGGCCAAATGGCACACGAAGGAGGATTCAAACGGCACTCGTGAACAATCGGAGCCGCCATGTACAGCAGTCACCAACCAACATCACTTGTAGGGCACATAGAAAAGGTAGTCATTTGCGTAGCCTGCATGAAGTAGAGAACAGGCAGATCACTTTCGAGCTGCAGTCCAGGTGTTCGAAAGCTCAAAGGGTAGTCAGTGTGTTGTGTCCGCCACCAAGCAACACAAATGGCATGCGAGTGTGTTGTCCCCTCCAGCAACACAAATGACATGTGTCGTGAGCTCCCCAACCCCCCAGTTAACAGAATGGCGTGTGAGTGCCCCCCAACACCATGATCCAACACTGTCGAGGTGCGACTGAGGTGGCGAAGGTTCGAACGGTGGCTGAAGTGCAATTGTTGTCCAGCACAGCGCGCACATCTGCACAGTTGTCATGTCCATGATGGAACAACTGACTGCTGTGTCATCGCAACTCACAGCTGGAGAACACATATCATGCCATGAAGAGCATCACCTCTTACCATGACGCACATGTGTGGGCATGCTTGCATGGCATGGTGACGATTAAAAACAAACAAGATCACCTTTGGATTGATTTATAGTCTACATGACAGAATGAAAGAGTGGAAAAATAAAAATACAAACATACAATAAGGGGATAGGCGTGAAGTCATTCATGTGTGATTGCTTTGCTTTTCACACTCCAGACAATGGGGTGTGTCAGCTGACTCACTCTCAGCTGGAACTGACAGTGTTAAATTAAAGCAAAGAGAACCGAGAGAGGGAGGAAAAATAAATACAATAACACAATAAATAAAAATACATACTTACATAACAAATACATAACTAAAACAGAACAATGATTAAATACTTGTACATCAATAAATGACACAAACAGAAATAATATAGAGGAATGAAATTAATAAATAAGGTCGCGCTCCTCTTGACATGCCCACCTGCTTGCCTTGGTTTCATGCTGTTCTTTTTTCTCTTTTTTGTATGTATTTGTCCTCTTTGGTACTGTACAGATGACACAGAATCTGGAGCTGCTGCATGCCGAATGTGTGCGAATCATTCGAGGCGGCTTCACACACAGTCTGTGTATGTGCACGCCATTTGTATGGAACTCGTACTCGGCTGGACGACTGTCTGTCCCTCTCAAATGAGGCTCGACTTTTTCGAGTGTGGCTCATTCAGCCTGATTTGGCCACATTTGTGTTATGTGTGAAAGGGCCCCAGCACATATGGCTTTTTCCTCGTTTAATTTGATTACTTTACTTTCCATTGTTAAGGAATAAAAAAAGCAGTTCTTAGGTTAGAAAACATTGAATTTCCTCTGGAAATTAATACTGTAACTTGTCCGTTGTTGTTGTTGCTTCAGATGAGATGATTTCTGAATCAAAACAACAACAACAACAACGATAATAATAATGGCTGTTTATTCTTAGACTAATAATGTTGAGAAAGTGTAACGACACGGACCCACAACAGGGGGCGTAAATGAACGGACAATAGATGAGCCAAAATACAACACTTTACTGTTGTGAAATGTGCACAACGAGAATACAGACAAACACAGAATTTGGGTTACAATCGACATGTACAAGGTGACGTGTGGGTAGGCTCGAGGGTCCCGAGAAGAACCGGATCCCACACGATTTCCACTGCCACCGAACCCGAAGGATACTGGAGCTGCCAAGTCCTGAGTCCCCAGATGGTCACTGTCTCCAACTGTCGGATCTGGTACTGCTGGCAGGAAGCAGAGAACAGATATAATGAGTGTGTGGAAACACACCCAGTAAACAGTCAGCTGGAACAATAGTTTCTGTTACGGTGGGAAAGACACCTCCACCTCAAGTACAGAGTTTATGCAGAGTCTGTATTCCTACTTATTGAAGTTCAGAGTGAGGAGTGAAGTGCGTCACTGCTCCACCATCCGTGAACCCAGCCTCCAGCTGAAAGTAGCGAGCAAGACACCTGCAAACAGTTCAACAAACACGAAAACAAGTAATGTGCGTCAACACAACAACGGCTGAGAATTTACCTTGTAGGTAGACGATATCTCGGCGACGAGGTGGAGATGTCGTCCGGCTTTTGTAGGGTGGTTGACGACCTGGTGATTGGTGACAGCTGTCATAGTTGATGAGTGACAGCTGTCACCCCCGGCTGTTCTTGTGAGGCGGCAGCGCCCTCTCGTACCTGAAGCCCGCACTTCAGGCAGGGCGCCCTTTGGTAGTGGGCCAGCAGTACCTCCTCTTCAGCGGCCCACACAACAAATAAAACAGCATGAAAAGTAAAGTGTACATTAAGTCTGGCAGATTCATTCATTCATGCATTTCAACCAGGAAAAAAAAAACAGTAAATACAGAGGGGTTTAGTGGTTAACACTGTTACCTCATAGTGAGAAGGTTGTGAGATTGTGTCCTACCATGTCTTCTCCTCGTGTTCCTGTGGGTTCCCTCCGGGTGCTTCAGCTTCAGCCCACTTCCACAGACATGCAGATTAGGTGAACTGGTGACTAAATTGTGTGATTGTATCTGTCTGTATGTGGCGTCCTGTCCAGGGTGAACCCCACCTCGCCCTATGACTGCTGGGGTAGGCCCCTGACTGGAGTAAACAAGTGTAGAAAATGAATGAATGAACAACAGAAAATGATGCCAATTACTGCAGCGTGTCTTAAATATTGAAGTACATTTGCTAGTCACATTTAATTTACTCTTGATGGTTATTTGTAATCATGTGATGATAAACTCCAAGGTGAAAGATTTTAATGTAGTAATTTCAACATTTAATTACTGCCCCCTCATTGGCTGTCACTGCTTTTGAAGTATTTACAAAAATATGAGTTTGACTATTCCTGTGATTGCAAATGCTTTGAAGTGATGCACAATAGGGGCGGAGCTTCTTCTACATGTGCAGGCAAAAGTGTCTTACTGACTGAGCCCAGTCTCATGGTTTTTTTTTCATGCTTCCATCACGAAATGAGTCATGTTTTTTATTTTTAAACTCACTATCCCTTACCAAAAAATAGTACTGATAAGTATATAAAAATTAAACTGGAATATACTTGAAACATACTTGCATGTACTACTTTTTGGTAAGGGATTACTAATCCTACTCCTTCCCCCCCCCCGCGCTTCACTTTTAATTTCGTGCAGCCATCACAGAATAAATGAGAATGAATTTGTGCTGCCGTGATGAAAATGAGGTGCTTTTCGTCACAATATCATGAACCAACAGATTAATGTATATTTTGTGCTGCTGAATCACGACTTGCTGTGAGACCAGGTTGTACTGACGGAACTTTGACTTTGTGTAATAATGATTCCTTCATTTAATGTTAAAATATAAAAGGAAACAGCTTTTTCAAATAATAAAGTCGCCGCTCTTTAAAGAGCCATGTTTTATTTTGAAGGGCAGCAGCAGATGTGGAATTTCAGAGACACAGGTTAAATGTTTTGAGGGTCCAGCTGACCTGAGGACAGCCTCCTCTGCAGCTTCAGACTCTTCTGTGCAGTTTTTGAAGTTACTTTCTTCCCATGTTCTCTTCTTCCATCTGGACTGGAGGTTTTGGTGTGCGGTTCCACCTCTGGAAGTTTGAAGTGCGTCTGTATTTTCCTGGTCGATCCGTCTCTGCACAGCAAGAATTCCAACGCTACTCCCAGCGACGTTCCTGGTATGTGACAGGCAGTGATTTAAGATCCCCTTTCGTAGGATCAGGCCTCAAAACATAGAAGGAATCACTGTTGTTCTTGACTTCCACCTTTCCCACGCATGCTCACACAGATGGTAGGCAGAAAACTCCAGACTCCAAGCAGATGCGATGAGAAAACACACAGGAAGATGACTTCAGACAATGTGTTAAATCTTGATCTCGAAGATCAAAAGCGATATTGTGAGAAATTAAATCTTGGAGATGATGACCATGAAGGATTTTAAGTTTTTGGAGGCATACAATTATTTTCTCAGCGGCCACGTGAGGGATCGCTGATATCAGCCTGATGCTGCAGACGTTGATGTCTGTCTGCGATCTTTCTGCTGTCTGATTCCGTCTGTATGGGCTGAGTGCAGAGGCAGAATGTACTGCGAACCATGTTTGTGGCTGTGAACCAAGTTTTTGACTGCGAACCTTGTATGTGACTATAAACTGTGTTTGTGACTGCGAACCGTGTTTGTGACTATGAACTGTGTTTGTGACTGCAAACCTTGTATGTGACTATAAACCGTGTTTGTGACTGCGCACTGTGTTTGTGACTGCGCACTGTGTTTGTGACTGCGCACTGTGTTTGTGACTGCGAACTGTGTTTGTGACTGCGAACTGTGTTTGTGACTGCAAACCTTGTATGTGACTATAAACCGTGTTTGTGACTGCGCACTGTGTTTGTGACTGCGCACTGTGTTTGTGACTGCGCACTGTGTTTGTGACTGCGAACTGTGTTTGTGACTGCAAACCTTGTATGTGACTATAAACCGTGTTTGTGACTGCGCACTGTGTTTGTGACTGCGAACTGTGTTTGTGACTGCGAACTGTGTTTGTGACTGCGCACTGTGTTTGTGACTGTGCACTGTGTTTGTGACTGCGAACTGTGTTTGTGACTGCGAACTGTGTTTGTGACTGTGCACTGTGTTTGTGACTGCGAACCGTGTTTGTGACTGCGAACCGTGTTTGTGACTGCGAACTGTGTTTGTGACTGCGAACTGTGTTTGTGACTGCGAACTGTGTTTGTGACTGCGAACTGTGTTTGTGACTGCGAACTGTGTTTGTGACTGCGAACCGTGTTTGTGACTGCGAACTGTGTTTGTGACTGCGAACTGTGTTTGTGACTGCGAACTGTGTTTGTGACTGCGCACTGTGTTTGTGACTATGAACCGTGTTTGTGACTGCGCACTCTGAATGTGACTTTGAACCGTGTTTGTGACTGCACACCGTGTTTGTGACTGCGCACGGTGTTTGTGACTGCGAACTGTGTTTGTGACTGCGAACTGTGTTTGTGACTGCGAACTGTGTTTGTGACTGCGAACTGTGTTTGTGACTGCGAACTGTGTTTGTGACTGCGCACTGTGTTTGTGACTATGAACCGTGTTTGTGACTGCGCACTCTGAATGTGACTTTGAACCGTGTTTGTGACTGCACACCGTGTTTGTGACTGCGCACGGTGTTTGTGACTGTGCACTGTGTTTGTGACTGCGCACTCTGAATGTGACTTTGAACCGTGTTTGTGACTGCACACCGTGTTTGTGACTGCGCACGGTGTTTGTGACTGCGCACGGTGTTTGTGACTGCGCACGGTGTTTGTGACTGCGCACGGTGTTTGTGACTGCGCACGGTGTTTGTGACTGCGAACTGTGTTTGTGACTGCGCACTGTGTTTGTGACTGCGCACTGTGTTTGTGACTGCGCACTGTGTTTGTGACTGCGCACTGTGTTTGTGACTGCGCACTCTGAATGTGACTTTGAACCGTGTTTGTGACTGCGCCCCATGTTTGTGACTGCGCACCGTGTTTGTGACTGCGCACGGTGTTTGTGACTGCGAACTGTGTTTGTGACTGTGCACTGTGTTTGTGACTGCGCACTGTTTGTGACTGCGCACTGTTTGTGACTGCGCACTGTGTTTGTGACTGCGCACTGTGTTTGTGACTGCGCACTGTGTTTGTGACTGCGCACTGTGTTTGTGACTGCGCACTGTTTGTGACTGTGCACTGTGTTTGTGACTCCGAACTGTGTTTGTGACTCCGAACTGTGTTTGTGACTGCGCACTGTGTTTGTGACTGCGAACTGTGTTTGTGACTGCGAACTGTGTTTGTGACTGCGAACTGTGTTTGTGACTCTGAACTGTGTTTGTGACTATGAACTGTGTTTGTGACTGCGCACTCTGAATGTGACTTTGAACCATGTGTGTGACTGCGCACCGTGTTTGTGACTTTGAACCATGTTTGTGACTGCGAACCGTGTTTATGACTGAGAACCATGTTTGTGACTGCGCACCGTGTTTGTGACTTTGAACCGTGTTTATGACTGAGAACCATGTTTGTGGACTGCGCACCGTGTTTGTGACTTTGGAACCGTGTGTGTGACTGCGCACCGTGTTTGTGACTTTGAACAGTTTGTGAGTAACTTACATGCCGGCCCATGGTTTGTGACTGCACACCGTGTCTGTGACTGCGAACCGTGTATGTGACTGCGCACCGTGTATGTGACTGCGCACCGTGTATGTGACTGCGCACCGTGTTTGTGACTGCGCACCGTGTTTGTGACTGTGCACCGTGTTTGTGACTGTGCACCGTGTTTGTGACTGTTAACTGTGTTTGTGACTGCGAACCGTGTTTGTGACTATGAACTGTGTTTGTGACTGCGAACCGTGTTTGTGATTGCAAACCGTGTTTGTGATTGCAAACCGTGTTTGTGACTGCGAACCGTGTTTGTGATTGCAAACCGTGTTTGTGACTGCGAACCGTGTTTGTGACTGCGAACTGTGTTTGTGACTGTGCACTGTGTTTGTGACTGCGAACTGTGTTTGTGACTGCGAACTGTGTTTGTGACTGCGAACTGTGTTTGTGACTGTGCACTGTGTTTGTGACTGCGAACCGTGTTTGTGACTGCGAACTGTGTTTGTGACTGCGAACTGCGTTTGTGACTGCGAACTGCGTTTGTGACTGCGAACTGCGTTTGTGACTGCGAACTGCGTTTGTGACTGCGCACTGTGTTTGTGACTATGAACCGTGTTTGTGACTGCGCACTCTGAATGTGACTTTGAACCGTGTTTGTGACTGCACACCGTGTTTGTGACTGCGCACGGTGTTTGTGACTGTGCACTGTGTTTGTGACTGCGCACTCTGAATGTGACTTTGAACCGCTGTTTGTGACTGCGCACCGTGTTTGTGAACTGCAGCACGGTGTTTGTGACTGCAACCGTGTTTGTGACTGCGCACGGTGTTTGTGACTGCGAACGGTGTTTGTGACTGCGCACGGTGTTGTGACTGCGCACTGTGTTTGTGACTCTGCGACTGTGTTTGTGACTGCGCACTGTGTTTGTGACTGCGCACTGGTTTGTGACTGTCACTCTGAATTGTGACTTTGAACTGTGTTTGTGACTGCGCCCCAATGTTTGTGACTGCCACCGTGTTTGTGACTGCGCACGGTGTTTGTGACTGCGAACTGTGTTTGTGACTGTGCACTGTGTTTGTGACTTTGAACCGTGTTTGTGACTCCGAACTGTGTTTGTGACTCCGAACTGTGTTTGTGACTCTGAACTGTGTTTGTGACTCTGAACTGTGTTTGTGACTGCGAACTGTGTTTGTGACTCCGAACTGTGTTTGTGACTCTGAACTGTGTTTGTGACTGCGAACTGTGTTTGTGACTGCGCACCGTGTTTGTGACTTTGAACCGTGTTTATGACTGAGAACCATGTTTGTGACTGCGCACCGTGTTTGTGCTTGAACCGTGTTTATGACTGAGAACCATGTT
>NW_022986320.1:0-31945 GCF_902500255.1 Thalassophryne amazonica | reverse complement strand
TGTGTTTGTGACTGTGCACTGTTTGTAACTGCGAACCGTGTTTGTGACAAGGAACCGTGTTTGTGACTATGAACTGTGTTTGTGACTGTGCACTGTTTGTAACTGCGAACCGTGTTTGTGACTGCGAACCGTGTTTGTGACTGCGAACCGTGTTTGTCATTGCAAACCGTGTTTGTGACTGCGAACCGTGTTTGTCATTGCAAACCGTGTTTGTGACTGCGAACCGTGTTTGTCATTGCAAACCGTGTTTGTGATTGCGAACCGTGTTTGTGACTGCAAACCATGATTGCGACTGCGCACTGTGTTTGTGACTGCGAACCGTGTTTGTGACTACAAACCGTGCTTGCACTGTTTGTGACTGTGAACCATGTTTCTGACTACACACAGTGTTTGTGACTGCGAACCGTGTTTGTGAATGTGCACTCTCTGACTGCGAACTGTGTTTGTGACTGTGCACTGTGTTTGTGACTGCGCTCCATGTTTGTGACTGCGCACTGTGTTTGTGACTGCTCAAATTTTGTAACTGCGCATCGTGAATGTGATGATGCACCATGTTTGTGTCTGTGCACTGTGTTTGTGACTGCGCTCCATGTTTATGACTGCAAACTGTGTTTGTGACTGCGCACTGTTTGTGACTGTGAACCGTGTTGTGACCATGTTTGTGACTGCGAACCGTGTTTGTGACTTCAAACCGTGTTTGTGACTGCGCACCGTGTTTGTGACTGCTCAAATTTTGTAACTGCGCATCGTGAATGTGATGATGCACCATGTTTGTGTCTGTGCACTGTGTTTGTGACTGTGCTCTATGTTTATGACTGCAAACCGTGTTTGTGACTGCGCTCCATGTTTATGACTGCAAACCGTGTTTGTGACTGCGCTCCATGTTTGTGACTGTGCACCGTGTTTGTGACTGCAAACCGTGTTTGTGACTGCGCTCCATGTTTATGACTGCAAACCGTGTTTGTGACTGCGCTCCATGTTTGTGACTGTGCACCGTGTTTGTGACTGCAAACCGTGTTTGTGACTGCGCTCCATGTTTATGACTGCAAACCGTGTTTGTGACTGCGAACCGTGTTTATGACTGCAAACCGTGTTTGTGACTGTGCACTGTGTTTGTGACTGTGCACTGTGTTTGTGACTGCGAACTGTGTTTGTGACTATGAACTGTGTTTGTGACTGTGCACTGTGTTTGTGACTGTGCACTGTGTTTGTGACTGCGAACTGTGTTTGTGACTGTGCACTGTGTTTGTGACTGTGCACTGTGTTTGTGACTGCGAACTGTGTTTGTGACTGCGAACTGTGTTTGTGACTGCGAACTGTGTTTGTGACTGCGAACTGTGTTTGTGACTGCGAACTGTGTTTGTGACTGCGAACTGTGTTTGTGACTGCGAACTGTGTTTGTGACTGCGAACTGTGTTTGTGACTGCGAACTGTGTTTGTGACTCCGAACTGTGTTTGTGACTCCGAACTGTGTTTGTGACTCCGAACTGTGTTTGTGACTGCGAACTGTGTTTGTGACTGCGAACTGTGTTTGTGACTCTGAACTGTGTTTGTGACTGCGAACTGTGTTTGTGACTCTGAACTGTGTTTGTGACTCTGAACTGTGTTTGTGACTGCGAACTGTGTTTGTGACTCTGAACTGTGTTTGTGACTATGAACTGTGTTTGTGACTGCGCACTCTGAATGTGACTTTGAACCGTGTGTGTGACTGCGCACTCTGAATGTGACTTTGAACCGTGTGTGTGACTGCGCACCGTGTTTGTGACTTTGAACCATGTTTGTGACTGCGAACCGTGTTTATGACTTAGAACCATGTTTGTGACTGCGCACCGTGTTTGTGACTTTGAACCGTGTTTATGACTGAGAACCATGTTTGTGACTGCGCACCGTGTTTGTGACTGCGCACCGTGTTTGTGACTTTGAACCATGTTTGTGAGTAAACTTTACATGCCGGCCCATGTTTGTGACTGCACACCGTGTTTGTGACTGCGAACCGTGTATGTGACTGCGCACCGTGTATGTGACTGCGCACCGTGTTTGTGACTGCGCACCGTGTTTGTGACTGCGCACCGTGTTTGTGACTGTGCACCGTGTTTGTGACTGTTAACTGTGTTTGTGACTGCGAACCGTGTTTGTGACTATGAACTGTGTTTGTGACTGCGAACCGTGTTTGTGATTGCAAACCGTGTTTGTGACTGCGAACCGTGTTTGTGACAAGGAACCGTGTTTGTGACTATGAACTGTGTTTGTGACTGTGCACTGTTTGTAACTGCGAACCGTGTTTGTGACAAGGAACCGTGTTTGTGACTATGAACTGTGTTTGTGACTGTGCACTGTTTGTAACTGCGAACCGTGTTTGTGACTGCGAACCGTGTTTGTAACTGCGAACCGTGTTTGTCATTGCAAACCGTGTTTGTGACTGCGAACCGTGTTTGTCATTGCAAACCGTGTTTGTGACTGCGAACCGTGTTTGTCATTGCAAACCGTGTTTGTGATTGCAAACCGTGTTTGTGACTGCAAACCATGATTGCGACTGCGCACTGTGTTTGTGACTGCGAACCGTGTTTGTGACTACAAACCGTGCTTGCACTGTTTGTGACTGTGAACCATGTTTCTGACTACACACAGTGTTTGTGACTGCGAACCGTGTTTGTGAATGTGCACTCTCTGACTGCGAACTGTGTTTGTGACTTCAAACCGTGTTTGTGACTGCGCACCGTGTTTGTGACTGCGCACCGTGTTTGTGACTGCGCACCGTGTTTGTGACTGCGCACCGTGTTTGTGACTGTTAACTGTGTTTGTGACTGGGTACCATGTTTGTGACTGCGAACCGTGTTTGTGGCTATGAACTGTGTTTGTGACTGCGAACCGTGTTTGTGATTGCAAACCGTGTTTGTGACTGCGAACCGTGTTTGTGATTGCAAACCGTGTTTGTGACTGCGAACCGTGTTTGTGACTGCGAACCGTGTTTGTAACTGCGAACCGTGTTTGTAACTGCGAACCGTGTTTGTAACTGCGAACCGTGTTTGTAACTGCGAACCGTGTTTGTCATTGCAAACCGTGTTTGTGATTGCAAACCGTGTTTGTGACTGCAAACCATGATTGCGACTGCGCACTGTGTTTGTGACTGCGAACCGTGTTTGTGACTACAAACCGTGCTTGCACTGTTTGTGACTGTGAACCATGTTTCTGACTACACACAGTGTTTGTGACTGCGAACCGTGTTTGTGAATGTGCACTCTCTGACTGCGAACTGTGTTTGTGACTTCAAACCGTGTTTGTGACTGCGCTCCATGTTTGTGACTGCGCACTGTGTTTGTGACTGCTCAAATTTTGTAACTGCGCATCGTGAATGTGATGATGCACCATGTTTGTGTCTGTGCACTGTGTTTGTGACTGCGCTCCATGTTTATGACTGCAAACTGTGTTTGTGACTGCGCACTGTTTGTGACTGTGAACCGTGTTGTGACCATGTTTGTGACTGCGAACCGTGTTTGTGACTTCAAACCGTGTTTGTGACTGCGCACCGTGTTTGTGACTGCTCAAATCTTGTAACTGCGCATCGTGAATGTGATGATGCACCATGTTTGTGTCTGTGCTCTATGTTTATGACTGCAAACCGTGTTTGTGACTGCGCTCCATGTTTATGACTGCAAACCGTGTTTGTGACTGCGCTCCATGTTTGTGACTGTGCACCGTGTTTGTGACTGCAAACCGTGTTTGTGACTGCGCTCCATGTTTATGACTGCAAACCGTGTTTGTGACTGCGCTCCATGTTTGTGACTGTGCACCGTGTTTGTGACTGCAAACCGTGTTTGTGACTGCGCTCCATGTTTATGACTGCAAACCGTGTTTGTGACTGCGCTCTATGTTTGTGACTGCGCTCCATGTTTATGACTGCAAACCGTGTTTGTGACTGCGAACCATGTTTATGACTGCAAACCGTGTTTGTGACTGCAAACCGTGTTTGTGACTGCGCTCCATGTTTATGACTGCAAACCGTGTTTGTGACTGTGCACCGTGTTTGTGAATATGAAATGTGTTTGTGACTGTGCACCGTGTTTGTGAATATGAAATGTGTTTGTGACTGTGCACCGTGTTTGTGAATATGAAATGTGTTTGTGACTGCTCAAATTTTGTAACTGCGCATCGTGAATGTGATGATGCACCATGTTTGTGTCTCTGCACTGTGTTTATGACTGCAAACCGTGTTTATGACTGCAAACCGTGTTTGTGACTGCGAACCATGTTTGTGAATATGAAATGTGTTTGTGACTGTGCACCGTGTTTGTGAATATGAAATGTGTTTGTGACTGCTCAAATTTTGTAACTGCGCATCGTGAATGTGATGATGCACCATGTTTGTGTCTGTGCACTATGTTTATGACTGCGAACCGTGTTTGTGACTTCAAACCTGTTGTATGGCTGAGGGGCCTGGCCGCCTTTTTGTTTCTGTCTTTTGTTTTTCCTTCCAGGTGGCTTGCATTTGGGACTGAGTGGCTGTGTTGCTGAGGTTATCAGGACCTCACCCTGATCACCTGCGGCTCGTCAGGACTCACAGCTGAGGTGCATCTATATGGATTGGAACATGGTGGCATTTAAGACTGGAGTATACAGTGTGTATTTGCCAGAGACTCGACCTTGTGACCAGACGGGTGAGATCGTCGTCTCGGGAGCCATCTCATCATCAGTGGATGCAGAGAACGTCCAGGGTTTGATGCACGGTCTGTGAAAGAGGAGGGGGTGAGGTCTCACGCTCGTCAGCACACTTCCTGAGGTACGTTAGATTTTGTGACTAACGTTTATACAGTCAGTAAATGTGGTGTCCCTCACACCTTATTATATTGAGCTGTACGTTAGTCATGTATCGGCTTCCACTGCAGTGGAGTTTTGTGAACTGGATGTTCCATGCCTGCAGGTTGGGAAGCTGATTAGTAATTAAGCCAGGAAGTGTTTGCTGTTTATGTACACCTTTGAGTGGTCTCTCTGTGTGTAGAGTGTGGACTCACATAATGGTTCCTTCTTTCACAGACTCGGTTTGTTGCGGCCACCTGGGGGGTGTCGGCGGGGTCCTTGGGTCCGAACGGCTTCTGGCTCCGGACTGTTAGCGCTGCTGGGAGCGCACCGTATCACCACCACGCCAGACCGCACATTCTTTTGTTGTTTTGTATCACATCACTGTTATGTATTAAATTCTGTTAGCCTTTGTACCGTGCTCTGCTTATTTCATACTGGGTCCTTCAAACGCTGGTCGGTTCTCCGAGCTGCGTCCGACACATAACAGTAGTCTCTGGCCAAACATCACGGACCCAGCGGTAGCAGAGACGGTAACGTGCCGGGAGGGCAGCAGCAGATGTTCAGTAGTTATCCGGATCAGTTGCGGGTGCTCTCCGCCCGGATGGTGCGTGTTTGAGACCCATTGCTGAATACTGATTTGTGCTCTCTTGCAGCCGTGTTCCTGTGTTTGTGCCTTATCCGTGAGTCGTGGTGGAGTGTGACTGGCGATGGCTTCGCGTCACGCTCCGACCGGATAAGAGGTTTAAACGGGAGCTGCAAGAGTATGTCTGTGATGGGTGCACGCGCACGGCGGAGCTCTGTGGCACGGGTCGCTGAGCTTCCTGTGATTCAGTTGTAGCCCCGTTTCCCCGGATAAAGATAACTACTGCGTCTGTTGTATCAGCTCCGGCGTTATTTAGTTGAGCACATTATGGTTGTGTGTTGCACACAGCTGCGCACAGAGATGCAGCTCGTTTGTTTTTTGTCACCAAAGGGGGTTTTTTCATTGTTAGCACTTTGGCTCCCTCTTTTGGTGACTTAGTCACATTACCGTTAAGCTCTTAAGTTAGAACAGGTGTGTTCGATTTGTTTGAGCTTGACGGTATACGTCACTGATTTGTTTTGTGTTAGTTCATTTTGTGTGGGTGTTTTTTGAGTTGGTTTTTGTGTGGGATTTATTTTTTTTCTTTTCCACTGTTTGTGTCTGGGGTTGTGGCCCTGCAGCCTGTCTAGGAACAAAAAAAAAAAAAAAAAAAAGACCCAAGCAACCTTATGTTAGTCTATTAGTCTTTCTTTTTATTTCTTTCAGTTTCACCTCCCAGGGTTTGATGGGACGGTCCCCTGGGGGGTCATGGGGGGGTATTTGGGTTCTTTTTTCTTTTTTTTGTTTTGTTTTTTGTTATGCCCTCTCTTCTCCTCTGACTCCAGCCGTGTGAGCCGTAGTGTCGGCATTGCTGGAGTGGTGCAGTTTGGTTGTGTTGGGCGTTTCCCAGGTAACCTCTGCACCCGGGAGGGGAGGGGGGGGGGGGTTTGGGGTATTTTCTTTTTGTTCCCTCTCTTCTCCTCTGGCTCCAGCCGTGTGAGCCGTAGTGTCGACGTTGCTGGAGTGGTGCAGTTTGGTTATGCTGGGCGTTTCCCAGGTAACCTCTGCACCTGGGGGGGGGGGGGGGGTTGTTTTTGTTTGTTGTTTCCCTGTTCCACCTCCGGCTTCAGCACGCCCTTGAGCCATCTGCCATCGGCGTGGCTGAGGTTTGGGGCAGTGGGATATACCCGCAGCTAGTGGCTGGTTTAGAAGTCGGAGGAGTGGCGCCGTTTTGTGCTGTCTGCCATAACCGCTGTTCCACTCCTCCCGGTTGGCTTCTGGGGTATAGTCACGGTTGGTGACACTGGACGTGCTTCCAATTTCCACTGCACCAAGGGGGTGGGGTTGGGGTTGTTTTGTTTGTATGTTTTTTTTTTTCTCTTTTTGTTTTTCCCCCCAGTTTCCGCCCTCAGGGTTTGACTGTGGTGTCCTCTGGGGGGGAAAGGACTGTGGGTCCATCTAGCCATAGACGGCCGGGGCTGGGTCCGTTGGTCATGAGGGGAGGCGTCTCCTGGGGTTGACGAGTGGTCCTCTGGGTGGCGCTGGGAGTCCCCGTGGGTGACGTTGGATCCCAGAGGGCCCTCGGCTGTGGTTATTACTCCTGGAGCTGGCGGGAAGTCCTCTGGGGGGTGTTGGTCCCTACATGTCGTTTGGGGGGGAGGGGGGGGTGTTGTAGCGCTTTTGTTTGTGAGCTTGGCTTTGGGGTTTTTCTTTTCTCCTCTTCCCGGGGTTTGGTGGGGCGGTCCCCTGGGGAGGGGGGGGTGGTTTGGTTGTTTGTGTTTGTCTTTTTTGTTTTATGACTAATGACCGCACATGGTTGGATAAAGGCTGACCGCACAGGTTTAAGAACTCCTGGCCACACCTGTGCTAAGTGGCTGACTGAAACAAAGGCAAGGATGCAGCCAGAGGAGAGGACATCAACCATTCTGTTGGAAGACGAATGCAGATGCGGTTTCCAGCCATGGTCCCTGGAGGGGGGTGTTTCTCCGGGGCCAGGTTTGTGTGGTCGCCGGGAGGCTTCCCGTGAGGGTGGAGTACTGTTGTATGGCTGGGGGGCCTGGCTGCCTTTTTGTTTCTGTCTTTTGGTTTTCCTTCCAGGTGGCTTGCATTTGGGACTGAGTGGCTGTGTTGCTGAGGTTATCAGGACCTCACCCTGATCACCTGCGGCTCGTCAGGACTCACAGCTGTGGTGCATCTATATGGATTGGAACATGGTGGCATTTAAGACTGGAGTATACAGTGTGTATTTGCCAGAGACTCGACCTTGTGACCAGACGGGTGAGATCGTCATCTCGGGAGCCATCTCATCATCAGTGGATGCAGAGAACGTCCAGGGTTTGATGCACGGTCTGTGAAAGAGGAGGGGGTGAGGTCTCACGCTCGTCAGCACACTTCCTGAGGTACGTTAGATTTTGTGACTAACGTTTATACAGTCAGTAAATGTGGTGTCCCTCACACCTTATTATATTGAGCTGTACGTTAGTCATGTATCGGCTTCCACTGCAGTGGAGTTTTGTGAACTGGATGTTCCATGCCTGCAGGTTGGGAAGCTGATTAGTAATTAAGCCAGGAAGTGTTTGCTGTTTATGTACACCTTTGAGTGGTCTCTGTGTGTGTAGAGTGTGGACTCACATAATGGTTCCTTCTTTCACAGACTCGGTTTGTTGCGGCCACCTGGGGGGTGTCGGCGGGGTCCTTGGGTCCGAACGGCTTCTGGCTCCGGACCGTTAGCGCTGCTGGGAGCGCACCGTATCACCACCACGCCAGACCGCACACTCTTTTGTTGTTTTGTATCACATCACTGTTATGTATTAAATTCAGTTAGCCTTTGTACCGTGCTCTGCTTATTTCATACTGGGTCCTTCAAACGCTGGTCGGTTCTCCGAGCTGCGTCCGACACATAACAAAACCGTGTTTGTGACTGTGCACCGTGTTTGTGAATATGAAATGTGTTTGTGACTGCGCACCGTGTTTGTGAATATGAAATGTGTTTGTGACTGCGCACCGTGTTTGTGAATATGAAATGTGTTTGTGACTGCGCACCATGTTTGTGACTGCTCAAATTTTGTAACTGCGCATCGTGAATGTGATGATGCACCATGTTTGTGTCTGTGCACTGTGTTTATGACTGCAAACCGTGTTTGTGACTGCGAACCATGTTTGTGACTGTGCACCGTGTTTGTGAATATGAAATGTGTTTGTGACTGTGCACCGTGTTTGTGAATATGAAATGTGTTTGTGACTGTGCACCGTGTTTGTGAATATGAAATGTGTTTGTGACTGTGCACCGTGTTTGTGAATATGAAATGTGTTTGTGACTGCAAACCGTGTTTGTGACTGCGAATCATGTTTGTGACTGCAAACCGTGTTTGTGACTGCAAACCGTGTTTGTGACTGCGAATCATGTTTGTGACTGCAAACCGTGTTTATGACTGCGAATCATGTTTGTGACTGCAAACCGTGTTTGTGACTGCAAACCGTGTTTGTGACTGCAAACCGTGTTTGTGACTGCAAACCGTGTTTGTGACTGCAAACCGTGTTTGTGACTGCGAACCATGTTTGTGACTGCGAACCGTGTTTGTGACTGCAAACCGTGTTTATGACTGCGAACCGTGTTTGTGACTGCGAACCGTGTTTGTGACTGCAAACCGTGTTTATGACTGCGAACCGTGTTTGTGACTGCGAACCGTGTTTGTGACTGCGAACCATGTTTGTGACTGCGAACCGTGTTTGTGACTTCGAACCGTGTTTGTGACTTCAAACTGTGTTTGTGACTGCGCACCGTTTTTGTGAATATGAAATCCATCCATTTTAATCACCAGTCTGATGATCTGTGAAAAATTTTAACCACAATGCACTTGATGTACCCGAGGAAAACAGGCGTTTTCATCAACTGCATGTCATAAACTCCTGAGCACCCCTCAGGGTGGGCACATTGATATATTCCTGATCAAGAGCACATTTCACAGGTTTAGGTTGCCCCCACCTGTGTCGCACAAAAATTAAAAGTGAAGCATATATTCATCTCACACAGAATGTTCTGCACGTCCTCTTTGAGCTTATTATTTATTTCCTCCAGTTCATACCCATCAGTGTAATAAAATTTGCTCTGAGAATGGTCCTCTTCATCACTCATAATTTCTTTATTCGTTTTTTTTTTGTTTTGTTTTGTTTGATTTTTGCGCTGTGAAAATTGTAAACAAATTTGCAAGTCTGATACGCAATCCAGACCAGTTATGATCGTAACGGTCTGATATGGGAAAATAATATCAGATTGGAAATCAGACAGTCGGAGCACGTGTACCGTCGTAGCCATATAATAATAGTTATTATTATTATTATTATTAATTTTTATTTTTCAAACTATGGTTTATGCAGATTAAATTAAAATAAATTAAAGAACTGTCACTATCTAGAGGAAAAAAAACAAGGAACGTAATGCTCCCAAATGAACAGATTTTTAAAATTGAAAATTTTGAACTGCATAAAAGTAAGTGTTTTGATTTCCAGTGGACATGAACATCTTCCTCAGTTCATCATTCAAATATTCATTCATTCACTTTCCATACCCACTTACTCCAATCAGGGGTCACAGGGAAGCTGGAGCCTATACCCCAGCAGTCATAGGGCATGAGGTTGGGTTCACCCTGGACAGGACGCCGGTCTGTCACAGGGACACGCATGGATAGACAAACACACTCACACCTACAGTCAGTTTCAGAACCCACACAAACACAGAGAGAACATGCATCATTCAAATATGACATAACACCTGAACAGATCCTTGTCATTTGATTGGTGATTTGTATGTCACGTGATATTAATCATTTCTCCCATTTGCAATTTTGGCTCCATAGGTTTTGTACCATTCCACGCCGTGACCACCTTAATGTAAAAAGTACGATGCATTGCGTTTGTGTGCATGCAGCAATCAAGCATTGACGGGCCGTACGTTCAAACTAGCCCTCTTGCAAGACAGTGATGGCGCTTAGTTTAAAAACAAACATGGCGGGGTTTGTTTAGGTGACAGACGAGGATTTGAATGAGCTTATGGACGCTGCTCATTCTAATAACACAAAAAAACTAGTCCAGTGCGCCATAAGCCCTCGGGAGGCATTTGCAGTATTCACTGGGACGTCTCGAGCTGAAGCAGAAACGCTGTTGGATGAAAAGCTCGACAAATAGTGACACACACCAAAATGTAAGTCCCTCTTGTTTATAAATGAATGAAGGATTAAGTGACAAGGATCTATTTTAAGTATTATGCACCTTGTTAAATGGAACATTCCACCCTTCATCGAATGAAATGTTCTTACCATTGCACGGATGAAAAAACATTCATTATTTGTACATTATTTCAAAAATGATCTGTGTCAAGTTGAGATTTTTCAAAAGGTTTTCAACAACATTGTTTTATGTTTTAGTTTAATTATTGAAGAACTGAGATCTCAAAATTGTTTTGATTAAAGGTGAACACATTTCAGACGGTACTAATCGCCGATGACACTGCATCCTTCACCATGTTCAACTACGGGGAAATTACCTGGACCACAGGCACGGCCAGCGGCGGCGACCCATTAACCGGACTGGGTGGAACAACAGCTCAGGTAACGTCAGGCTGCCGTCAAGACAAAACTCTAAAACCAAAAGCAAGTCACAGGAGCTGATTTAAGGCCCAGTCTATAGTGCGCAATCTAGTACAGTACAGAGTGCAAGAACATCTGGACTGTCTTCAGCATCAAGAGCCACAGTATCACAACTCTAAAAATCCAACACTCACACTGAGATATCTGACAATAATCTGCATGGAAACATTCAAAAAGTATCCAACCTTGCAAAAATACAATTACTCACATGGGGGTTTGAAATCCTAAGTCGTCTCCTTGGGACTGCACAATGGCAGAAGCCATTGTTGACAGTATTTCTTGAAGTCCTCTTTAGGAATGGCATCCAGCTGTGCCAACCCGTTCCACGTGTCTTCTTATGACTCAACTTGATTCACTTTTAGTGTCATTTTGATGTTGTGGAACAGCCTAGAATCAGACGGAGCCATGTCTGGAGAGTAGGGAGCCTGAAGAATCACAGGAGTGTTGTGTTTGTCCAGGAAAGCCTGAATGAGCTGAGCAGAATGTGCGGGTGCATCGTCATGATGGATCTGTTAACTTTTCACAGCCTACAGATCTGATCATTTGCTCTTTCACATTACTGTGCACCTGCTGTGCTTTCCTTGATGGTGTGGGATGTTTCCACTGCGATGTGTTAAGTTCTTTTATGTGGTGAGTGATCTCAAAAAGAATTGGACAGGAGACAAGTTCAAACCCTGATACAGAGAGTCATCTGACAGCTCTGGGGTCTTGGACCAGATCACATGCAAACATCTGGACAAAGAGCCCACATTTCCATGTCCTCTAACTTTTGTCCCTCCAGCCGGCCTCATGTGGGCGGCTCTTAGCTTGTCATGAATCTATACTCAACAAAAATATAAACGCAACACTTTTGGTTTTGCTCCCATTTTGTATGAGATGAACTCAACGATCTAAAACTTTTTCCACATACACAATATCACCATTTCCCTCAAATACTGTGCACAAACCAGTCTAAATCTGTGATAGTGAGCACTTCTCCTTTGCTGAGATAATCCATCCCACCTCACAGGTGTGCCATACCAAGATGCTGATTAGACACCATGATTAGTGCACAGGTGTGCCTTAGACTGCCCACAATAAAAGGCCACTCTGAAAGGTGCAGTTTTATCACACAGCACAATGCCACAGATGTCGCAAGATTTGAGGGAGCATGCAGTTGGCATGCTGACAGCAGGAATGTCAACCAGAACTGTTGCTCGTGTATTGAATGTTCATTTCTCTACCATAAGCCGTCTCCAAAGGCGTTTCAGAGAATTTGGCAGTACATCCAACCAGCCTCACAACCGCAGACCACGTGTAACCACACCAGCCCAGGACCTCCACATCCAGCATGTTCACCTCCAAGATCATCTGAGACCAGCCACTCGGACAGCTGCTGAAACAATCGGTTTGCATAACCAAAGAATTTCTGCACAAACTGTCAGAAACTGTCTCAGGGAAGCTCATCTGCATGCTCGTCGTCCTCATCGGGGTCTTGACCTGACTCCAGTTCGTCGTTGTAACTGATTTGAGTGGGCAAATGCTCACATTTGCTGCCGTTTGGCACGTTGGAGAGGTGTTCTCTTCACGGATGATGCGAAGGAGATGTGTTGCACTGCATGAGGCAAATGGTGGTCACACCAGATACTGACTGGTATCCCCCCCCCCCCCCCCAATAAAACAAAACTGCACCTTTCAGAGTGGCCTTTTATTGTGGGCAGTCTAAGGCACACCTGTGCACTAATCATGGTGTCTAATCAGCATCTTGGTATGGCACACCTGTGAGGTGGGATGGATTATCTCAGCAAAGGAGAAGTGCTCACTATCACAGATTTAGACTGGTTTGTGAACAGTATTTGAGGGAAATGGTGATACTGTGTATGTGGAAAAAGTTTTAGATCTTTGAGTTCATCTCATACAAAATGGGAGCAAAACCAAAAGTGTTGCGTTTATATTTTTGTTGAGTATATGTGATTGGCTGCAAAAGTGAAGTAGGTGGTGTTGCGTTCAAGGTTATTATGTAAAAATCTTATAGTATGTGTCTGTGTGTGTTCCATCATGCTGACCTCCTGATCGGCGATCGTATGGTCAGATGAAAATCAAACCTTTTTATATTCTGGTCGGCCGTCGTGAGGGTACCCCGCTGCTGAAGTGCTACAAGCGTCCAAACTCCGCAGACCTGTCTTGTAATGTTTTTTTTTTGTTTTTTTTGTTTTTTTTGTTTTTAACTTTGATGTCTCCCATAGAGTTTTTGGAAATTAAGTTTGAAAAAAAACCCTTCTGTTTACGTTTTGCTTCTGGAAACACGAGTCTGATGTGTGGTTTTTGAACGTACAATGTGTGTGAGAACATAAATCGTGCACTCTTAACTTTTACACCGTGCAGTTCTGTGGTAAAGCTGAGCTGGAATCGAATACAGTGATTAAAAATATCATAGTGTCTGCCCAGCTTCAGTTTGAATACTGCCATGGACACTACTGGCCAGTAGATGGCAGTAGAGACCGTGAAAACCTGCCAAAACAAAATTCCAGATCATCTGTGTTGCTACTTGCTGCGTTTAAGATGCGTGGAATTTAATAAAAGCAAACACAAAAACAACGTTTATAAACCCAGAGAATATATTCACGAGAGTTTTAGGCACTAGAGTTTAATGCTGTTGTCCTGATCAGAGTGTCTGAAATGCATTCTCCTGTTGTGAACGTACTGAGATTACCCTATCACCCATAATGCACCTGGACACAGCATGTGCACATTAAAACCTTAAAAATTAGCGCATTACTTTAAAACTAAAACATATATCTGGTATTTTCACTTTATACAACTTCAGATGTGACGTTAATTTAAATAACTTGTCTGAAATAAGTTTGGTTAAAATTTGAACCATAAGTTAAAAATGTATGCCTCTGGATGACTTGGGTGATATTGTCCGTGTATCAGTATGAGTTAAAAGAAATGAGGTGGGGTTTTTTTTGTGACCAGTTCTCCTTTGCCTGCAGAAGATAGAGTGGTTTCTTCTAGAAACAGCTCATCTCTGATGCAGAAGGGAGAACTACACATCTGTTCACCTTTGTTTACCACGTTAACGATCTAAAAATTATCGGACAAAAATTTATCAGAAGATAATTAGTCCGATAATGGATGAGCGGCTGGGTGCCAACGCGCGAATCCGTCCGCACGTCTTTCATTACAAAATCTCCTTTAACAGTGGAATGTCTGGATAAACTGCGGATCCCGAGCTCTTCTGAAACTTCTCTGTTCTCTCATGACGTCCTGGGTCAACAAAGGCTTAAATTTTGAAGTTTTCAGCTCGAAACAGACTGACGACGGCGGCTCAGGGGCACGGCGCGCTGTCCGGCTCCGTGGGCAGTCCTTAAAGTGACAGTAACACTCCATAATGTCTCATCAGCCGTTAAAATTTTCACAGAAAACCGTCTGAATTTCTCAAATGGTGTCCACTTGGATGTGCCTTATAATTTCAGAAAAAATTTTGATCAAGCAAAGCGCCAGTCTCTCAGCAAGTTCTCAGACAAAGGAATTCTGACGGGAGGGGTGGAACAGTGCTCACTCAAAGCCTGCCCACAGGCGAATGACGCAATCGACAGGCGTGAAAAAACTCACGCATGCGCACGAGGGTTCAAGGTTGGCTGATGTAATCGCACGTGATTCAAATCCATATAGTTTTTGAAAAAAATAAAAAGGTCCGATACTTTTCTCACAGACCTCGTGTATATATATATGTATATATATATATGTGTATATATATATATATATAATATATATGTATTATATATATATATATATATATATATATATATATATATATATATTCTTTTTCTCTTACACTTGTATCCCTTTTAGTCAGGTTTCAATGGAGGAGACATTGGTCATTTTTTCAACCTGCCTGGATCGCGGTCAAATGATGTGGTCAACATTGAACAGACCACCAATGTAAATATTCCTGGACGCTGGTTCTTCCGTGTGGACACTGATCTCATCGATCCCGCCAATGGCTGCAGCTACAATGGCAAGTTCAAACTTCACTTATGCCTGCAGATTTATTGTTGAGCCTCAAACTTTGTGAGGGTCCGATCCCACGGGACTGCGACCAAACAGCATGATGCCTGAATTTGGGCTGAATTTCACACAGACTCGCAGCAAAGATGTCCACATACATACTGCGTGAGTGTCACTTGAATGCTGTGTGTCACTCTCGTGAATGTTGAGCACAGCCTTCAGCTCTGCTGGTTTGCACATGAATGTCATGTGGCACTCAGATGGGCTTTGCTCTGGAAATGTGTGGGACTGTGTGGTCAGCACCCGCTGTCGCCTTTCCAACGTCGAACATTTCAAAATCCAGGCGCAATGCCTTGCGAGGCAAGTGAGGGAAGAGCAACCCTCAAGTGAGTTCCCTCCTAATTGCTGTTTGCATGCTGTTGCAGCCCACACAGTAAATTTTGCAGAGTAAAATGTACTCTGCTGGGATAACATTTGGTCCCAGTCTAAATAGAGTAAAATACATGCTATTATAGAGTGAAATCAGCTCTGCTGTTTTGTCAAATCAAGTGTTTCTACTCCAATAAGAGTTGATTTAACTCTCTTTGGACTGGGACCAAATGTTATCCCAGCAGAGTAAATTTTATTCTGCAAACTTTACTGTGCAGTGGGAGAGGACCCAGAAGCACCTTTAACAGTTTCATTTCCTGAAAGAATTGTGTGTCTTCCTCCACTGTCTCCAGGGCGTTTTTACAGACGAGGGGAGGTCTTCTGGCTGTCTGACCAGTGTTCACAGCGCTGCCGCTGTCTTGACACCGAAAATCAGGTGCATTGTCAGGAGGCACCGTGCGGTCAACTCGAGACCTGTGAGCAGCAGGAAGGAGCTTTTTACTGCCAACCCATCCGCACCAGCACCTGTGTGGTGTTTGGTGACCCTCATTACCACACATTCGATGGATTCCTCTATCACTTCCAGGGAACCTGCTCTTATCTGTTGGCTCGACCCTGCTGGGAGGTTGCAGGACTGCCTTTTTTCAGTATTGAGGCCAAAAATGAGAACAGGGGTGTTGCCTCTGTTTCTTGGCTGAGAGATGTCACAGTGGAGGTCTACGGTCACCGAGTTATGTTGCACAAAGGCAGCCTGGGCTCAGTCCAGGTGAGAGTCACCTAGAACACATCTATACACAATATATACACACATACAACACCAAGACACAATTGTGCACAAATGCACAACAAGTCTCATGATCCACGGTGGCAGTTCAATAGGGTTTGGTCGTGAACTGCAGTGAAAAAGAGTGAGATGTTGAGTGAGACTCCAGACTAAGGGCTGGAATGATAAAGTAAAGACAATAAAAACAGAAACCAGCAACCCAATACACAACTACAAAGTACTTTTTATCCAAACTCAGGACTAAACTGGACAGTAATCAGGCACAAAGAAAAAAGAACAACAATTAATAAAAAGAAAAAAACAAACCACAGTTGTAGCGTCATTAACCCAAGAGATGATGTGACACTACAGACAGGCAGGGACACGAGAACGGCCCAAACAAACTCAAGAGTGTGGACTAAAGTCCAACAGGAACCCAGTCCAAGACAGCAGGCTGAGTCAAAGTCAAAGGGGACTTATCCGTATGACACGGATTTAGTGCTCGCTCACTCACTCACTGACAACGTTCTGGTTGATAACGCGCGTCAGTTAGCATCTTTAGGGACACATTGAAATCTGCCGCAGTTGGGACCAATTGCAGTCGGCAATGTGGTGCACGAGGCAGCCAGGCACAGCAGGTAAGACCAGAATAAAACAAACGTCAAACGTTAATAATGTGAAAAAAGTGGGAAAACAAAGAGGGGCAATAAGCAGTGAGCGCGCACAAACCCAAAATGGAGTAAAAAACACCAGCTGACTTACATGTATGTGCACGCTGGGAGGAGGTGAGTGAGGGACACAAATCACCAAGGGAACACAAGGAAGGACACAGAGGACAAAGGCCCAGACATGAAAAAATAATATTAGTGATTGAAACTGGAAGTCATCGAAAGAGAAACCACTGAGCTGAGCTCTGGGTAACAATATACAGAGAGGGAGACGGAACACGAACCACAACCACCCTGGGAAATAAAACCAGAAATAAACCATAAAGCCCAAGACCTGGGGGCTTGAGTGTTTAGGGGATGCAGAACATGACAGCAAGAAGATGCAAATATCTAGATGCCCATACTGCACAATGTGGAAGTAACTGAGTGGTTGGGAGTCCGTCAAATAATGTAAAGGCTCTTTTGGCTTCTTCTGTTTTGCTTTTGGTCGCCGCAGCCGTCCTGCATGTTGATGTGGCACAGATGTTGTTTTTTTTACAGCAGGCGCTGTTCCTGATGCAACTCCACATTACATAGAGAACAGGCAGGGATGGTCTAGAACTGTGAACCTTCTGTTCTGTCTTAAACAAGTGACCACTTGGCCACCACGCCTTGTCTAAATAGAAGATTCAATTCAATTTCTTTGTACAGCATCAAATCACAAAATAAATCACTCCAAGGGAAAGGTCAACCCTGATCTGCATTTTTTTGCTCAGTCTTTAACCACTTTTAGAAAGTTCCTTTGTCGTTTACCTCTACTGGTGGTTGGCTCTCACTGCGGTATTGTATCACTTCCTGTTCCGGAGCACAGCGGTGTTTTTCTGTATCTGTTAGCTGTTTAATCTGCGCAGTTAGATTGATCTAGTTATCTAGATTACGATTTGTTTCCCAGTGTAATCTTTACGTGCCTTAACTAAAGCACTCCTTCTGCTGAATCACCTCTAAATTATTTACACATTATTCACTTTGCGTGTTTTTAGGAATCCGCTAGCTTAGCGTAGCTACTAGCTCTTAGCCGATTTAGCATGGCGGCTTCTCCTGTCTCTCCCGCACTTTTCTGCTCTGGGTGTGAAATGTTTAGTTATTCCTCGGCCTCCTTTAGCAGTAATGGTACTTGTAATAAGTGTAGCTTATTCGTAGCTTTGGAGGCCAGGCTGGGCGAATTGGAGACTCGGCTCCGCACCGTGGAAAATTCTACAGCTAGCCAGGCCCCTGTAGTCGGTGCGGACCAAGGTAGCTTAGCCGCCGTTAGTTCCCCCCTGGCAGATCCCGAGCAGCCGGGAAAGCAGGCTGACTGGGTGACTGTGAGGAGGAAGCGTAGCCCTAAACAGAAGCCCCGTGTACACCGCCAACCCGTTCACATTTCTAACAGTTTTTCCCCACTCGACGACACACCCGCCGAGGATCAAACTCTGGTTATTGGCGACTCTGTTTTGAGAAATGTGAAGTTAGCGACACCAGCAACCATAGTCAATTGTCTTCCGGGGGCCAGAGCAGGCGACATTGAAGGAAATTTGAAACTGCTGGTTAAGGCTAAGCGTAAATTTGGTAAGATTGTAATTCACGTCGGCAGTAATGACACCCGGTTACGCCAATCGGAGGTCACTAAAATTAACATTAAATCGGTGTGTAACTTTGCAAAAACAATGTCGGACTCTGTAGTTTTCTCTGGGCCCCTCCCCAATCAGACCGGGAGTGACATGTTTAGCCGCATGTTCTCCTTGAATTGCTGGCTGTCTGAGTGGTGTCCAAAAAATGAGGTGGGCTTCATAGATAATTGGCAAAGCTTCTGGGGAAAACCTGGTCTTGTTAGGAGAGACGGCATCCATCCCACTTTGGATGGAGCAGCTCTCATTTCTAGAAATCTGGCTAATTTTCTTAAATCCTCCAAACCGTGACTATCCAGGGTTGGGACCAGGAAGCAGAGTTGTAGTCTTACACACCTCTCTGCAGCTTCTCTCCCCCTGCCATCCCCTCATTACCCCATCCCCGTAGAGACGGTGCCTGCTCCCAGACTACCAATAACCAGCAAAAATCTATTTAAGCATAAAAATTCAAAAAGAAAAAATAATATAGCACCTTCAACTGCACCACAGACTAAAACAGTTAAATGTGGTCTATTAAACATTAGGTCTCTCTCTTCTAAGTCCCTGTTGGTAAATGATATAATAATTGATCAACATATTGATTTATTCTGCCTTACAGAAACCTGGTTACAGCAGGATGAATATGTTAGTTTAAATGAGTCAACACCCCCGAGTCACACTAACTGTCAGAATGCTCGTAGCACGGGCCGGGGCGGTGGATTAGCAGCAATCATCCATTCCAGCTTACTAATTAATCAAAAACCCAGACAGAGCTTTAATTCATTTGAAAGCTTGTCTCTTAGTCTTGTCCATCCAAATTGGAAGTCCTAAAAACCAGTTTTATTTGTTATTATCTATCGTCCACCTGGTCGTTACTGTGAGTTTCTCTGTGAATTTTCAGACCTTTTGTCTGACTTAGTGCTTAGCTCAGATAAGATAATTATAGTGGGCGATTTTAACATCCACACAGATGCTGAGAATGACAGCCTCAACACTGCATTTAATCTATTATTAGACTCTATTGGCTTTGCTCAAAAAGTAAATGAGTCCACCCACCACTTTAATCATATCTTAGATCTTGTTCTGACTTATGGTATGGAAATAGAAGACTTAACAGTATTCCCTGAAAACTCCCTTCTGTCTGATCATTTTTAATAACATTTACATTTACTCTGATGGACTACCCAGCAGTAGGGAATAAGTTTCATTACACTAGAAGTCTTTCAGAAAGCGCTGTAACTAGGTTTAAGGATATGATTCCTTCTTTATGTTCTCTAATGCCATATAACAACACAGTGCAGAGTAGCTACCTAAACTCTGTAAGGGAGATAGAGTATCTCGTCAATAGTTTTACATCCTCATTGAAGACAACTTTGGATGCTGTAGCTCCTCTGAAAAAGAGAGCTTTAAATCAGAAGTGTCTGACTCCATGGTATAACTCTCAAACTCGTAGCTTAAAGCAGATAACCCGTAAGTTGGAGAGGAAATGGCGTCTCACTAATTTAGAAGATCTTCACTTAGCCTGGAAAAAGAGTCTGTTGCTCTATAAAAAAGCCCTCCGTAAAGCTAGGACATCTTTCTACTCATCACTAATTGAAGAAAATAAGAACAACCCCAGGTTTCTTTTCAGCACTGTAGCCAGGCTGACAAAGAGTCAGAGCTCTATTGAAGCTGAGTATTCCATTAACTTTAACTAGTAATGAGTTCATGACTTTCTTTGCTAACAAAATTTTAACTATTAGAGAAAAAATTACTCATAACCATCCCAAAGACGTATCGTTATCTTTGGCTGCTTTCAGTGATGCCGGTATTTGGTTAGACTCTTTCTCTCCGATTGTTCTGTCTGAGTTATTTTCATTAGTTACTTCATCCAAACCATCAACATGTTTATTAGACCCCATTCCTACCAGGCTGCTCAAGGAAGCCCTACCATTATTTAATGCTTCGATCTTAAATATGATCAATCTATCTTTGTTAGTTGGCTATGTACCACAGGCTTTTAAGGTGGCAGTAATTAAACCATTACTTAAAAAGCCATCACTTGACCCAGCTATCTTAGCTAATTATAGGCCAATCTCCAACCTTCCTTTTCTCTCAAAAATTCTTGAAAGGGTAGTTGTAAAACAGCTAACTGATCATCTGCAGAGGAATGGTCTATTTGAAGAGTTTCAGTCAGGTTTTAGAATTCATCATAGTACAGAAACAGCATTAGTGAAGGTTACAAATGATCTTCTTATGGCCTCGGACAGTGGACTCATCTCTGTGCTTGTTCTGTTAGACCTCAGTGCTGCTTTTGATACTGTTGACCATAAAATTTTATTACAGAGATTAGAGCATGCCATAGGTATTAAAGGCACTGCGCTGCGGTGGTTTGAATCATATTTGTCTAATAGATTACAATTTGTTCATGTAAATGGGGAATCTTCTTCACAGACTAAAGTTAATTATGGAGTTCCACAAGGTTCTGTGCTAGGACCAATTTATTCACTTTATATATGCTTCCCTTAGGCAGTATTATTAGACGGTATTGCTTAAATTTTCATTGTTACGCAGATGATACCCAGCTTTATCTATCCATGAAGCCAGAGGACACACACCAATTAGCTAAACTGCAGGATTGTCTTACAGACATAAAGACATGGATGACCTCTAATTTCCTGCTTTTAAACTCAGATAAAACTGAAGTTATTGTACTTGGCCCCACAAATCTTAGAAACATGGTGTCTAACCAGATCCTTACTCTGGATGGCATTACCCTGACCTCTAGTAATACTGTGAGAAATCTTGGAGTCATTTTGATCAGGATATGTCATTCAAAGCGCATATTAAACAAATATGTAGGACTGCTTTTTTGCATTTACGCAATATCTCTAAAATCAGAAAGGTCTTGTCTCAGAGTGATGCTGAAAAACTAATTCATGCATTTATTTCCTCTAGGCTGGACTATTGTAATTCATTATTATCAGGTTGTCCTAAAAGTTCCCTAAAAAGCCTTCAGTTAATTCAAAATGCTGCAGCTAGAGTGCTGACGGGGACTAGAAGGAGAGAGCATATCTCACCCATATTGGCCTCTCTTCATTGGCTTCCTGTTAATTCTAGAATAGAATTTAAAATTCTTCTTCTTACTTATAAGGTTTTGAATAATCAGGTCCCATCTTATCTTAGGGACCTCGTAGTACCATATCACCCCAATAGAGCGCTTCGCTCTCAGACTGCAGGCTTACTTGTAGTTCCTAGGGTTTGTAAGAGTAGAATGGGAGGCAGAGCCTTCAGCTTTCAGGCTCCTCTCCTGTGGAACCAGCTCCCAATTCAGATCAGGGAGACAGACACCCTCTCTACTTTTAAGATTCGGCTTAAAACTTTCCTTTTTGCTAAAGCTTATAGTTAGGGCTGGATCAGGTGACCCTGAACCATCCCTTAGTTATGCTGCTATAGACGTAGACTGCTGGGGGGTTCCCATGATGCACTGTTTCTTTCTCTTTTTGCTCTGTATGCACCACTCTGCATTTAATCATTAGTGATCGATCTCTGCTCCCCTCCACAGCATGTCTTTTTCCTGGTTCTCTCCCTCAGCCCCAACCAGTCCCAGCAGAAGACTGCCCCTCCCTGAGCCTGGTTCTGCTGGAGGTTTCTTCCTGTTAAAAGGGAGTTTTTCCTTCCCACTGTAGCCAAGTGCTTGCTCACAGGGGGTCGTTTTGACCGTTGGGGTTTTACATCATTATTGTATGGCCTTGCCTTACAATATAAAGCGCCTTGGGGCAACTGTTTGTTGTGATTTGGCGCTATATAAAAAAAAAATTGATTGATTGATTGATTGGTTTACTTTAGGTGGACGGCTTGACAAAGACTTTGCCTGTGCAGCTTCAGCTCGGTGCTGTCAGGGTGTACCAGTCTGGAGTTGCTGTTGCAGTAGAAACGGACTTCGGACTCTTGGTAACCTATGACGGCCAACACTACGCATCGGTCTCTCTACCAAGTTCCTACTTCAACAACACTTGTGGGCTCTGTGGAAACTATAATGACAATCCTGCTGATGACCCTGTACTGCCTGATGGCTCACTAGCAGGAAATGTGGCGGAATTAGGCGGCAGCTGGCGAGCAGAAGACACAGACTGGAGGTGTACACATGGCTGTGCTCAGAACTGTAGCACGTGCGACCCTGTTACTGAAGCCTTTTACTTTCGCTCAGACTACTGTGGGCTGATTAACAAGACTGATGGACCGTTTAGAGACTGCAGAGCTGTGGTGGATCCCACGGCCTTCATTTACAGTTGTGTGTATGATATGTGCAGCAACAGAGATAACATCACTGCGCTCTGCCAGGCCATTCAGGCCTACGCTCTGGCCTGTCAAGCTCTGGGTGTCACCATACGACCATGGAGGTCTCAAACATTTTGTGGTGAGTTTGCACATGGACACAGGAACACACTGGGGGTCTTGACTTTGAAAATGTCTCCGTGTGTAAGTGTGTGCTACTAATAAAAGAGAATTTAGGCATCCCAAAAATGACTTCATTCAAGTTCATGTGCACAACACTGGCCATCTACAACACGCCAAGAATACCGTTGTTGTTAGCATTTGATCTGTAGTACCATCAACATTTCTTGATACTTCACCAAGGTGTGGTGAGAGTCTAAACACCTGACCTGATCCATACAAAGTTCTAACACAGAAATGCAGCTGACAAAGTGCAACAATTCCTGTCCCTGCAAGATCAGATTTTAAGGTTTTGTTATTAACATGCAAAATCCTTCATGGGCTAGTGCCTCCCTATCTGGCCGGCCTTATTAAGCCTTATGTACCAGCCCATGTTCTGCACAAAGGTTAAAAGCAAGTCAGCAGGGCACACAGCTTTCTTTTGTCATGCTCTGTGGAACAATCTATCTCCTGAGATAAAACAGTTTGAGTGTCTGGAGTCTTTACCACACCCCTGAGCAAGCACATAGGCAACAGTGGTAAGGAATAACTCCCTGTGGTGTCTTCTGAGGAAGGAACCTCAAGCAGACCAGACTCAGATTGGCGACCCACTGCTTAGGCCAATCTAACAAATACCAAAGATTAAATAAACAAAACACAACAAGGACTCAACAAACCTGCAAATCAAGAAGAGAGAAGAAATGTCCATATCATAAAGAGTCCATAGGGCATTGTGACCCACAGTTCATTACAAGTGGTGGAGATCATTCTCCTACAAGTTCAGTCCAAAACCACATCTAAAACTATATGCTCAGGCAGGGGACAGCTAGATGGGTGCTTCTCTCCACCACAGCCTTCAGCGAAGTGTTTAACACCTGCACCTCAAAGAGAAGAACACAGAGCAGAATCAGTTGGCTCGAAAGTAACAACACTCTACTCACTACTTCTCAACAATAAATTAACAGAGTAACAGACCAGGATATTATGTGATGCTGGCAGCTAGCCCTTAGCTTCACCAACTGCCCAAAAAATTTAGATATAATGAGGCTGAGACCTGCTCCACTGGTACTGACACAAATAAGAAAGAGAGGAAAAACTAGTTTGATACAACATGAGTGTGTTCATCAAACAAAAGGGAAAGCAGATGGGTCTTTAATGAGGACTTAAAATACTCCAGATAATCTCAGCAGGTGGATTATTCCACAAAACAGGCACATGATAAGAGAATGCTCTGTGGCCTGCTGACTTCTTTTTAACCTTTGGATGTGAAAGTGGACATACAAATGGCACATTATTCACTACAAATTCAATTAATTGCAAGTGTGCACATAACTGGTGCTTATGGTGCTCATACGAGGTCTATTAGAAAAGAAATCGACCTTTTTATTTTTTTCAAAAACTATATGGATTTGAATCACGTGCAATTACATCAGACAAGCTTGAACCCTCATGCGCATGCGTGGGTTTTTTTACGACTGTCGGTTGCGTCATTCGCCTGTGGGCAGGTTTTGAGTGAGCACTGGTCCACCCCTCCCGTCGGAATTCCTTTGTCTGACTACTTCCTGAGAGACTGGTGCTTTGCTTGATCAAATTTTTTTCAGAAACTGTAAGGCACATCCAAGTGGACACCATTTGAGAAATTCAGACGGTTTTCGGTGAAAATTTTAACGGCTGATGAGAGATTAAGGAGTGTTACTATCGCTTTAAGGACAACCCATGGCGCTGGACGGCGCACCGCGCCCCGAGCCGCCGTCGTCGGCCTGTTTTGAGCTGAAAACTTCCACATTTAAGCCTCTGTTGACCCAGGATGTCGTGAGAGAGCAGAGAAGTTTCAGAAGAGGTTGGGATCAACAGTTTATCTGGACATTCCACTGTTAAAGGAGATTTTGTAATGAAAGACGTGCGGACGGATTCGCGCGTCGGGACCCAGCTGCTCATGGTGCGGCGCCACAGCAAAACACCTCCGTTGGAAGTCTCACAGGTTTGAACATGCCCAGCTGTTAAACAATTTCTCGGATACTCACTCGACTGAAAGCCATCGAAAACCACCTGAATCTTACGAATGGTTATCAACACGGAGGTGTTTTGCTGTGGCGCTGCGCAATGAGCGGCTGGGTCCCGACTGTCCAGTCCTGACAAAATCCTTTGGAATTCTACGAAGAATTCTTTGGAAATTGGACTGCATTTATATTGCGCTTTTCCATCTCAATCAGAAGTTCAAATTGCTTTAATGCCTCACATTCACCCATTCACACACACACAAACCAATGTCAGGGTGCTGCCGTGCACAACACTGGCCTACACACAGGGAGCAACATCTGGATTAAGGACCCTGGCCAAGGGTCCGTCATGATTTTCTGGCTTGATAGGAAATTGAACCGAGGATCCTCTGGGATCAAGTCCACTGCTAAACCACTAGACTATCACCTCCCCACCTCTTTGTTTATCTGTATCCCTGACTGTACGTCTGTGAACGCAGTGCTCCTTGCTCACTGTTTGCTTTGATGATGATTGCTAAACTGCATGTTGCTGTGTAAACATGATTGAGTCAGGCTCAAGCAGACCTACCACAGATGTTTTCTTATTTTCATTCACACCACTATCGTCGTACATGGTCTCTGTTTTCCAGCTGTAAATCTCTTTTGGTTTACTTCACAGTTTGGACATTTATCTTGGGGTTAAAGATAGATTATTTCTTCTCTCTTATTGGTTTGCAGCTTTGTCATGTCCCGACTTCAGTCAGTATCAGGTATGCACCAGTGCGTGTCCCGCCTCCTGCTCAGACCTCACGGCGCCCCTGTACTGTGCGCACCCTTGCACTGAGGGCTGCCAGTGCGACCCCGGCTATGTGCTAAGCGGCAGCCACTGTGTTCAGCTTGAAGACTGCGGCTGTGAGTATAACGGTCTGTATTATCCTCGCAATCACAAATTCTGGTCAGGTCCCAGTGGCGAAGATGACAAGTGCGCCCGCCGCTGCACCTGTGGGCCTGCCGGTGAGGTCTCCTGTTTCAATGAGTCCTGCAAGGAAGATGAGGTGTGCGCGGCTGAATTGGGATTGCTGGGTTGCTACCCTCTGAGAGAGGGTGTGTGTTCAGTCACTGAGAACTCTGTGGCTTCCTCTTTTGATGGCACCTTCCTGTCGTTTCCTGATGACAGCTCTTATTATCTGCTCAAACTTTGCGGCGCAGTTCCTGCTAACGGTTCAGTGGTGGAGGTGAAGATAGGCAGGAAGTTGGTGAACAAAGGCCCAGTTTGGAAACGACCGGTGATAGTTACAGTGGCTAATTTGGAGGCGCAGTTGGGAGGAATGGATTTTGATATCGTAAAGGTAAGCAGCCCCACCCCCCTTGTAAATTGCTGACATTTTTTCAGCTGATTAATGGTGAAAATGTTTTGTGTTGCAGATAAACGGTGAACCAGTGGTCCTCCCATACGTCCATCCAATGGGAATGATGATGATTTACAGAGCACCAGGCAATGCCACTGTGGTGGAGTCAGGTGGTCTGCTTCGTGCTCACTATACTCGCCAAGGATTGCTCAACATCTCGCTCTCTGTCCTCTTCTACAATGTTACATGTGGTTTATGTGGAGTCTTCAACAGAAACGCCACTGACGACCTTCGTCTCCCCAGTGGGAGACTGGCAGAGTCGACTGAACAGTTCACCGAGGGCTGGAGGGCAATTGCTGATGACCTCACCTGCAACGGTGACTGTGATGACTTGTATCGTATGTGCACAGATTTGCGCCTCTATCAGAGTCCCTGGATGTGTGGTAACATCAACGACCCGGGGAACAGTTCCTTTCTGGCATGTCACGCCATGGTCAACCCGTCACCATTCTTCAGGAACTGCCTGTATAACATGTGCATAAAGGAAGGGAATCGCTCAGCCCTTTGCTCTTCCATGCAGGCCTACGCGACCGCCTGCCAGGACGCTCAAGTTGGCCTGGCTTCATGGAGGAGCGTCACCAACTGCCGTAAGTCCATATATTGAGCTACACTTTCAAGAAATTAGCACAGCTGCTGCTTGTGCCCCTCTCACATGCCATCGAACATGCTGTTTCCAAATAGTGTTAAAACAGGTATCATGTACATTATGATATGTTGTTTTTAATTTCACTGTTTCATGTTCTGTATTATTCTGGCTTAGAATAATGACACCATGATTCCACACACTCCAGTGCAGTAGATGACAGTACAAAACTTGAAAGCTGGTTTGTCACCTGCAGAGAATGACAAAGAAGAAGGAGAAATTTTATTTTTATTAATTTGTGCGTTAAGTGCCAGACTGCGGCTGAAGGCATGACCAAGGTGAACGCCTGAAAGCAGCCATTCATGACGCATTTCATCATTACTGCATGTTGAAAATTGTGAACATTAGCATGACTGAATGAACCAGCATTTAATTACAAATGATGATAATAATAATAATAATAATAATACACATAGTAATGTGTCTTGCTGTTTTAGATCTTATGTTAGCAGTAGGTGCTGCAGTCTTTACATTGATTGAGGGGCAGTTTACACACAGAGAAAACGGCACATCAGGCGAGAGACGGACCGCATGAAGGCTGAATGTCTTATCAGATTTAAATTTGTAATGTGAACAAACTGATTTTCTCACTATTTTAATGTTTTTTATTCCATTGAGTTCTCCTAGTGTAGGGTTGGAGTAAAGGGAGTCCATCTGGGGACATGGTTTGGACAAACAGCAGTTACAGGGAGAATAACAGACACACAGTGAGAGGACGGATGTGTGTACAAACAGCAGTTAAAAAGAGGAAAACAGAGACAGGAAGAGGACAGATGTGTGAACAAACATCAGTTAAAAAGAGGAAAACGGAGACACAGTGAGAGGACAGATGTGTGTACAAACATCAGTTAAAAAGAGGAAAACGGAGACACAGTGAGAGGACAGATGTGTGTACAAACATCAGTTAAAAAGAGGAAAACGGAGACACAGTGAGAGGACAGATGTGTGTACAAACATCAGTTAAAAAGAGGAAAACGGAGACACAGTGAGAGGACAGGTGTGTACAAACAGCAGTTAAAAAGAGGAAAACAGAGACACAGTGAGAGGACAGATGTGTGTACAAACAGCAGTTAAAAAGAGGAAAACAGAGACAGGAAGAGGACAGATGTGTGAACAAACATCAGTTAAAAAGAGGAAAACGGAGACACAGTGAGAGGACAGATGTGTGTACAAACAGCAGTTAAAAAGAGGAAAACAGACAGATAAGAGGACGGATGTGTGAACAAACAGCAGTTTAAAAGAGGAAAACAGACAGATAAGAGGACGGATGTGTGAACAAACAGCAGTTAAAAAGAGCAAAACAGACAGATAAGAGGACGGATGTGTGAACAAACAGCAGTTAAAAAGAGCAAAACAGACAGATAAGAGGACGGATGTGTGAACAAACAGCAGTTAAAAAGAGCAAAACAGACAGATAAGAGGACGGATGTGTGAACAAACAGCAGTTAAAAAGAGGAAAACAGAGACAGATAAGAGGACAGATGTGTGTACAAACAGCAGTTAAAAAGAGGAAAACAGAGACACAGTGAGAGGACAGATGTGTGTACAAACAGCAGTTAAAAAGAGGAAAACAGAGACACAGTGAGAGGACAGATGTGTGAACAAACAGCAGTTAAAAAGAGGAAAACAGACAGATAAGAGGACGGATGTGTGAACAAACAGCAGTTAAAAAGAGGAAAACAGACAGATAAGAGGACGGATGTGTGTACAAACAGCAGTTAAAAAGAGGAAAACAGAGACACAGTGAGAGGACAGATGTGTGAACAAACAGCAGTTAAAAAGAGGAAAACAGACAGATAAGAGGACGGATGTGTGTACAAACAGCAGTTAAAAAGAGGAAAACAGCCAGATAAGAGGACGGATGTGTGTACAAACAGCAGTTAAAAAGAGGAAAACAGAGACACAGTGAGAGGACAGATGTGTGAACAAACAGCAGTTAAAAAGAGGAAAACAGACAGATAAGAGGACGGATGTGTGAACAAACAGCAGTTAAAAAGAGGAAAACAGACAGATAAGAGGACGGATGTGTGTACAAACAGCAGTTAAAAAGAGGAAAACAGCCAGATAAGAGGACGGATGTGTGTACAAACAGCAGTTAAAAAGAGGAAAACAGAGACACAGTGAGAGGACAGATGTGTGAACAAACAGCAGTTAAAAAGAGGAAAACAGACAGATAAGAGGACAGATGTGTACAAACAGCAGTTAAAAAGAGGAAAACAGACAGATAAGAGGACAGATGTGTACAAACAGCAGTTAAAAAGAGGAAAACAGAGACAGTGAGAGGACAGATGTGTGAACAAACATCAGTTAAAAAGAGGAAAACAGAGACACAGTGAGAGGACAGATGTGTGTACAAACAGCAGTTAAAAAGAGGAAAACGGAGACAGGAAGAGGACAGATGTGTGAACAAACATCAGTTAAAAAGAGGAAAACAGAGACACAGTGAGAGGACAGATGTGTGTACAAACAGCAGTTAAAAAGAGGAAAACAGACAGATAAGAGGACGGATGTGTGAACAAACAGCAGTTTAAAAGAGGAAAACAGACAGATAAGAGGACGAATGTGTGAACAAACAGCAGTTAAAAAGAGCAAAACAGACAGATAAGAGGACGGATGTGTGAACAAACAGCAGTTAAAAAGAGGAAAACAGAGACAAATAAGAGGACAGATGTGTGTACAAACAGCAGTTAAAAAGAGGAAAACAGAGACACAGTGAGAGGACAGATGTGTGTACAAACAGCAGTTAAAAAGAGGAAAACAGACAGATAAGAGGACGGATGTGTGAACAAACAGCAGTTAAAAAGAGGAAAACAGACAGATAAGAGGACGGATGTGTGTACAAACAGCAGTTAAAAAGAGGAAAACAGAGACACAGTGAGAGGACAGATGTGTGAACAAACAGCAGTTAAAAAGAGGAAAACAGACAGATAAGAGGACGGATGTGTGTACAAACAGCAGTTAAAAAGAGGAAAACAGAGACACAGTGAGAGGACAGATGTGTGAACAAACAGCAGTTAAAAAGAGGAAAACAGAGACACAGTGAGAGGACGGATGTGTGTACAAACATCAGTTAAAAAGAGGAAAACGGAGACACAGTGAGAGGACAGATGTGTGAACAAACAGCAGTTAAAAGAGGAAAACAGAGACACAGTGAGAGGACAGATGTGTGTACAAACAGCAGTTAAAAAGAGGAAAACAGAGACACAGTGAGAGGACAGATGTGTGAACAAACAGCAGTTAAAAAAAGGAAAACAGAGACACAGTGAGAGGACAGATGTGTGTACAAACAGCAGTTAAAAAGAGGAAAACAGAGACACAGTGAGAGGACAGATGTGTGTACAAACAGCAGTTAAAAAGAGGAAAACAGAGACACAGTGAGAGGACAGATGTGTGAACAAACAGCAGTTAAAAAGAGGAAAACAGACAGATAAGAGGACGGATGTGTGAACAAACAGCAGTTAAAAAGAGGAAAACAGACAGGAAGAGGACAGATGTGTACAAACAGCAGTTAAAAAGAGGAAAACAGACAGATAAGAGGACGGATGTGTGAACAAACAGCAGTTAAAAAGAGGAAAACAGACAGATAAGAGGACGGATGTGTGAACAAACAGCAGTTAAAAAGAGGAAAACAGACAGGAAGAGGACAGATGTGTACAAACAGCAGTTAAAAAGAGGAAAACAGAGACAGTGAGAGGACAGATGTGTGTACAAACAGCAGTTAAAGAGTAAAACATACAGATAAGAGGATGGATGTGTGAACAAACAGCAGTTTAAAAGAGGAAAACAGAGACACAGTGAGAGGACAGATGTGTGTACAAACAGCAGTTAAAAAGAGGAAAACAGAGACACAGTGAGAGGACAGATGTGTGAACAAACAGCAGTTAAAAAGAGGAAAACAGAGACAGTGAGAGGACGGATGTGTGAACAAACAGCAGTTAAAAAGAGGAAAACAGAGACACAGTGAGAGGACAGATGTGTGAACAAACAGCAGTTAAAAAGAGGAAAACAGACAGATAAGAGGACAGATGTGTGTACAAACAGCAGTTAAAAAGAGGAAAACAGACACAGTGAGAGGACGGATGTGTGAACAAACAGCAGTTAAAAAGAGGAAAACAGAGACAGATAAGAGGACAGAAGTGTGTACAAACAGCAGTTAAAAAGAGGAAAACAGAGACACAGTGAGAGGACAGATGTGTGTACAAACAGCAGTTAAAAAGAGGAAAACAGAGACACAGTGAGAGGACAGATGTGTGTACAAACAGCAGTTAAAAAGAGGAAAACAGAGACACAGTGAGAGGACAGATGTGTGTACAAACAGCAGTTAAAAAGAGGAAAACAGAGACACAGTGAGAGGACAGATGTGTACAAACAGCAGTTAAAAAGAGGAAAACAGACAGATAAGAGGACAGATGTGTACAAACAGCAGTTAAAAAGAGGAAAACAGAGACAGTGAGAGGACAGATGTGTGTACAAACAGCAGTTAAAGAGTAAAACATACAGATAAGAGGACGGATGTGTGAACAAACAGCAGTTAAAAAGAGGAAAACAGAGACAGATAAGAGGACAGAAGTGTGTACAAACAGCAGTTAACAAGAGGAAAACAGAGACACAGTGAGAGGACAGATGTGTGTACAAACAGCAGTTAAAAAGAGGAAAACAGAGACACAGTGAGAGGACAGATGTGTGTACAAACAGCAGTTAAAAAGAGGAAAACAGAGACACAGTGAGAGGACAGATGTGTGTACAAACAGCAGTTAAAAAGAGGAAAACAGAGACACAGTGAGAGGACAGATGTGTGTACAAACAGCAGTTAAAAAGAGGAAAACAGACAGATAAGAGGACAGATGTGTACAAACAGCAGTTAAAAAGAGGAAAACAGACAGATAAGAGGACAGATGTGTACAAACAGCAGTTAAAAGAGGAAAACAGAGACAGTGAGAGGACAGATGTGTGTACAAACAGCAGTTAAAGAGTAAAACATACAGATAAGAGGACGGATGTGTGAACAAACATCAGTTAAAAAGAGGAAAACAGACAGGAATAGGACGGATGTGTGTACAAACATCAGTTAAAAAG